>NW_027675142.1:80000-166080 GCF_904066995.2 Poecilia reticulata | reverse complement strand
AGTGCGACTAAAAGCATTTTGGCTGCACTGACGTCTGAGCTGGATGATATGAATCATCTGCCTCATGCAGATAATCAAATCCAAATAGAGACTTGGCTGCTGATTGCATTTAAAGTATCTATAACCAGCCACTTATTTCTCTATGAAGCCTGATGCACCACAACGCAACACATAAAGCATCTGCTTATCAACATCACCATTGTCTCTGTGTGTTGGAGTTGTCTGCACTGCTGAAGCATGTGTCTCATTAGGCTAGAAAGAAAAACTAACTTTGAGCATTCGCTGCTGAAGCATGTCAGCATCAGGCGGTAAAATATGAAGTCACTTCTTCACGAGGTTGATTATTGTGACAGAAACATTTTTTGTCCTTCTGCTTCACCTATTTGGGTTCAACATGAACTTTATTGGCTTCAAGCTCATGCAAAATGATGTCAGCTTCTTTTTTCAGACTCTTGTAAAGAGTAAGAGGGGAAAGGGAGAAGGTGAAGTGTAAACTAAAAGAAATAAGTTAGAGCAGGACAGTTACTTACAAATGTTTAAAGTCTGAATGCATGCAGGTTTTTTTTTTTATATTTATCTCTTCAAAGTAAACTTTTTTCTCACCTATAAAACGCTACGTTCACATTGAGATCTGAATGTAGCAGCTTAATTATAACCTCAAGCTTAATATCTTGAGGTTAGATATCAATGTATCTGTGCAGTGTGCACTTGTCTTTTCATATCTTTATTCCAGTTTTCTAAATTAAAATGAACAGCAGTTTATTTTTCAACATTTGATCTCCACTCTGAAATTACACAGTTAAAAAATATTGAGCTAAATATTTATTATATACATCAATTAAAGAAAACATTCAAATGTTCATAAATAAAGAGAAATGTACAAAGGTAATAAAAAAATTTCAAAAGCACAATTAGTTTACTTCAATAGAGTTAATTGTTAAAAACTGTATATCTAGATACCAAGTTTTTTCTTCTAAAAAGCTAAGTGTAAAACACAAAACTATATTTCAAGTTTTTTTCCCAGCACTATTGTAATGTAATTCTTTGTTTGATTTGTGTCTCATCCAATAGGTCAAACACTGATATTATTTCTGTTTATCTCATTCTAATGAGCTTAATTAGTCACTAACAAGCTTCTCAAAAACAATAAAAGCTGTGACTGTTTCTGAGGCTGTTTGTTTTATGATTCAGTCCAGTGGAGACTTCACCAAGGCAAACGGACGACACCTTTGAAAGCGAATGAGGGCTTTTGTTGGGAGGGACATAGATAATGCCAGCAGTTGTTTTATGGGTCACATAAATGCAATGAAAAAAGTACCAAGTTGTAATTAAAGAATTGTGTTAAAAGGGTGATAAACCCAGATAATATTCATGCCAATGTGATTTTTTAATTATTTTATTTGCTATATTAATTGCAATAAGATAAAGAGAACACGATTAAATTATAATTATGACATGTCTATTTGTACATGTGATTGAGTAGCAAGCATGAATGTGAGGCACAATCTTCAAAGGTCAGGAATCAGCTTCTCTTTTACTGATCTTTCCTAAAGTAAGTAGATATTTATTGGTTTAAGTAATCAGTTTGTGATGGAGGAACTGGGACATATTCTACAGAAAAGTTGTTGCCGACATCTTTCCACACACACCCACCCAACACAACTTGCATCTTCTAATAAATTGTTTTTGGTTACAGTTTCTTTTTATTCCAGTGTTATTATTATTTTTTATTTATTTCTATACTTTGATAAGAGTTTACTTGAGTTAGAACATTTTTTTTTTTGTTTTTGTCTCCTTGTGGGCGGAGCCTGTGAAACAAATTAGGGTTCTGCACCGCATGGGTCAGTCTGAGTTTAAACCCTCAAAAATCACACTGATGGCGATGGACTTCTGAGATACTATAAGGTACTGCTGTGTTTTTTAACAAGCTTGTATGTTAATTGTAAATATGTTGCATTCTTCAACTTTTTTTCACCTGAAGATGAGCGAGTACACAAAGCAACATCTAAAGTGAACTAGACCACTGGCTTCTTCACTTTTGTCCAAGTCATATCAGAACCACAGTTATTTTTAGGTGTAGTGTGTTTAGAAATCCAACATGTCAAATCACATTTTGTAGGGTTTTGCACAGACGTTATTAAAAAAAAGAAGAACGCATTATATGATTAATCAAGTAAAATAAAAGAGGCAGATCAGATTTTACAAATCTGTGAAACATTAAATTATTTCCAGGTAGATTAATAAGAATGGAAATTTGTGTCAAGTGTTTGGAATCAGTAAGAGAATGGGAAGAACAAACATATTTAGGAAATGTGGATTAACTACACCTAATTGTTAAATTTTTCTGTGAATTGTTTTATTTTTAGACAGGGAAACTATTGCAGTATAATTTTATTTACTCTTCTAAATTGTTGTGCCGGTAACCAGGTCTGTGCCTGTATCATTGAAAAAGTTGTTTTTTAAGTAACAATATCTGCATATTCAGATCAATTAACAATGCATTAATACCAACTGCTCTATAGTACATTAAAGGACAAAACAAACAACGTGATAGGTCAAATAGTTAAAAGGATGGGATAAAAGAAAAATAGAGCCAAACCCTTTGTCAAATTATCAGACCAATAAATTGGAAGGACTTTGATTATACATTTTGCCATCCTTGATTAGCCATTCTTATTTCAGTGCAGCAGTGGACACCTTTGCTCACATGAATAAAGTTTATTTTGGGTTACATAGAAAATATGATCTGTTCTCCACACTGATGCTCACATGAAAGATGTGCATTTTCTGTGTTGACTTCACTGAGCAATGACCTCCAACCTCTCCACCTCTCCTTGTTGTAATAGCTCCATATGGAGTCCTAACTACCAAAATATACAGTGCATTAGATGCTGGAAGGTGCAGAGAAAACTCAACCAAACTTTCATCTCTCCTGATCTTCACAAATGGACGTAGAACTTTGTGATGCAGTGTAATGACTTCCCATTATGAGTTTTCCAGTTTCATGAGTTTTATCCATCTCACATCTCAAAGAATCATCAGGTATAAGTTTGATTCTGTAGCTCAGCTTTTTGCACTGGTGCACCGAATCTTTATTTCATAGGTGGACAGGCACAGAAGTTAGGTGCAGCCAAATTTTGACTGCGTCGTGTTACTTAGCATCTATCAGATTAAGGTAATATTGACTGGCAAATGATAAGAATCATAAGCTTGTAAACAAAGTATTTGAAGCAGAACATCTAAAAAGCAGCTTCTATGAGCTAAAATTGGACTTGAACTTGATACAGGAACTTTTTCTTTTGCAGCAATAAACTATTTTATTATCTCAGAGGATAATCTGATCTAAATCCGCCATGGGATAGAACGATTTCTGCTTAGCTGAACTGCAGTGGTTAGATTGTGAGAGGAACCCAGAGTACCAGGAGACAACCCATCCTCATATAGGCAGAGCATAGAAAACATATGCAAAACGCCTCCACCTCAGGATTTAAAACCCAGGACATTCATGCTGCAAAGCAATGATAACAATAGTGCTATTTTTTTGAACATCGGACAGGATGTAGTTCCTGTTATCTGTGCTCTTTTTAGTTTCCTCACTTTGAATTATGTTGTGTATCAATTATGCTCTACAAATAACCTGCATTGCATAACCTGCATTCAGCTGGAATCTGAGACAAGACTGAAAATGAGCTTTTCAAAGACATTCTCCATTCAGTCTTACTGAGCTCTTTAGCAGAGTTAGGGGAAAATATTTCAGTCTCTGGACGTTCAAAGCTGTAGAGATATATCCCAAAAGACTGAACTGTAATTGTAGAAAAAGGTGATTCTTTGAAATGCTGAACTCAGGAGATTGGCTCTGAATATAAATCACATAGTCACAACAATTATGAGCAAATGGAAGGATGGGGAAAAAAAACAAATAAAGAAAAACAATGAAAGACCCCAAGGCAGTTCAGATACATTTGGAGCAGCTGTATGCATCTGATAACTGAAAACTTGTTGTCCAAACACATACACGTACAAGTGTATGTGTTTGCCCTTTCCTGAGAGGTTCAGCCACTTTTAGCATGGCTCTGCAGAAAATGAGTTTCCAATCTGTGACCTTGCAGCAACTTTTTTCTGAAATAGACTTTTACTGAGCCAGCCCAGAGCAAACATTTAGTTTGGAGTGAAGTCATTTCAAACTGGGTCACCTTTAATTCTTACAGGTTGATTAGACATATCATGCACGGAAAGAAAGAAAAGAAATTACAAAGGCACAAGAAAAAAAAATAGTTCACTAATAATACATCTCACCATATGCTGAGGAAAATCATCACTTGAGCTAATTATAATCAACATATGAACAAACTAACAGGAACTCTAATTAACATATGGACATTTGCTTTGCTCAGTTTGTTAGCAGCAAATTATGTGTGAAGAGGCAATAAAAGGATAAATCAATTTAACTGCACATGCCATTACTCAAAGGGATCAAATAAAAGAAAATAAAACAAAAACAACTTTTTTATCCATTGAATTACACCAGTCTTTGGTTCTAGTTTGAGTTATTTTACAAATTTGGTGGAACTTCATCTTCATCCTCATTGGAGCTTTTTTTTTTTAAATCACTGTTGGCTTCATGAGCATGGCTTTTGTGATTTATTTAAAAAGGAAAATGAAACTCAGATTTACCACTGGAATTTGTAAATGGATGGATTAAAATCAGGGTGGTCTGGATTTTAAGCCTAGGCAGTAAATTTCCATTTTAGGAGAAAACTGTGATGAAACATTGTGTGGAAACATCAGTCAGTTGAAAACGTCTTCCAAAGACAGCAGAGCTTTCAGCAAGAAACAAACCCCAAAATTACATCTAGAGCCTTGAGTGAAAAAGTATGGAGTAAAAATCTCCCCTGAATTTTGCTGTTTAAATAAGTTTGACATATCTGATTTAAAATGAAGTCTGGTGTTGTATGTTATTCCTATCAAATTTAATTTGCAAGTAATACTAGAATATTGTGATAAATTGTGTAATGCTTGAAACAGGGTTAGTTTTTAAAATCAAGCTTGGACTTCACATCACTGCTCAATCTATAATCTGAAAATGGAAAGAGTTTATTAAAACTGCAAACTTACCAAGACATGTCCATCCACACAACTGAGGCCAAGCCAGGAGAGCATTAATCAGAAAAAAGGCTGAGACGCCTGGGGTAACTGTGGAAGAGCTGCAAAAGATCCTCACTGCAGGTGGGAAAATCTATTGTGCATTCCACAAATCTGACCTTTATGAAGGAATGAAAAGAAGCATGAGGACAAAACTTCGATGGTCAGGTGGCCGAGGTGCAAAATGCTGTGCATGGCTGAAATGAACACTTCACATCACATTGAGACACTCACCCCAGTTTAAAGCATGTAACGGTTCAAAATGGGGTGAAGCATTGCTTGCTCTCCTTCAGTGGGGGAGAGGGAAGCTGGTCAGTGTTAATGTGTAGATGGATGGAGCTAAATGCAGGAAAAACCTGCTAAATGGTTCAAAAGAATTCACGCAGAAGTCCACTTTTCAAGTTGCAAGACAACAACCCTGAACAAACAGCCAGGGCTGCAAAGGAATGGTTTACATCAAACTGTAGTCATATGTTAGAATGTTCCAGTAAAGGTACAGAATCCAAATGACAGTCTGTGACAGCACTTAAAATTTGCTGGTAAAATCAACACTGTCAGACAATTTTGAGGAAAAAACGTGAAAAAATGTCTCTAGGTTTGTAGTAAAATCCCACAAAACAAACTACTGCTAATAAACTACTGACTCTATAAACTGAATAAACTTGGATACCACACTTTTGATATTAGGTTTGTAAAGAAATTCCAAATGCATGAGTTTATTATCATTCCACTTTACAGCTGTGCATTACTTCATGTGAATGTTTCTCATAAACAAAGGGATGTCTTTGCTCATCTCTAAGTCATTTCAACACAAAATGCAGTAATTGCCTTTGTAAATATTTTCTGTGCTTGTGTGCTTTTTATGTAAAAATACTTTCCTCCAAAAAGCCTGCAATGATGTTACATCTTATTTGAAGTGACACTCTGTTTTTTTGTCAAAGAAACGTGATTTGTGATTAAGACAAGCTGATATCTAACAAGAATGACACAGTGCAATGCACTTGTTGTCTTGACAACGTTTCACTTCATTTTAGCCTGATCTTAAAATAACTGAATTACTATCACCTTTCAATATACATCTTGTAGCTGTTAGAATTACATTTTCTTGAAGCTTTGTTCTAAGATGTCCTGAATGTTTGGAAAAAATAAATGCTCTTCTGTGCAGGTAAAAGAAAATAAAAATATTTTCTGTAATTTCTAGAAATTTAGACATTTTTATACATATTGATTTATTTTTTTTATTCCTTCTTGTGCATATTAGCCAGTAATAAAACACAGTTTGCTTTTAGCTGTAGTCAGAGGTTCTTTATAGTTGCCATGGTTTTTTGTGAGTGTCTGGACTGCAATCTCTTCATCTGATTCTGGTGAAAATCTTCTGTGATGCTCAGTTCGTCCGCTTACCTCCTGATGTCAGAGAGAAATAAACCTCTGATTTCCATGTTAAAACTGTATTATACAGTGTAAATGAAACAGCAAGAAAACAACACAGAAAGCAATTCATTTCTGATTTAATGCTGTTTTTTGTGAGACTTTCACTGAAAATCACTGTCTCACAGCCCAACATTAAACTGATGGGTAAAACATATAAATTCACCTTGAATATGTTTCAAAACAAAGACATTTTGAAACAACTGTCCAGCTTTCATCACACATCTCAAACACTTTGAAAACTTGAAGCTTTTTGATTTACTTGCTCAAAATTTGGTTCTGGACATCATCTAGAAAACTGGAATGCACACGTGATGAACAGTTTTTTGAGAGGTACACAATACACGGCATGCAAACCAGATACTTCCCAACATTCACCGAAATAGATTTAGAGTTACTCTAAAACATTTAGTCACTGTACTTGCTGATGCATGTAGCTTCTGTGAACACCAGAGCTTATCCTTGTTTCTGCCTTTTCAGAACATTCCTGTTATTCGACAGCATGCAGCAAGGTTTTGCTGCAAGCCTCTCACCCGCAGCATGTTAACTCGGTCAGTAATGAACAGATTAAACCTGAGAGGTCGTGACTCACCATTTAAACGTTGACATTCAGCCACGTGAAAGTCTTGTCGTGCATAAAAATCACATGTGATTCATGCGAACTGATGATTTCAAGAAGTAAACTTTCTTAGGAAAATGCTTTATAAAACCCATTAAGACCACACCTGCTTCATTTCAAATTCAGTTTAATCTTTTGGCAATTGTAGACTTTGTTTTTCAAAAATCTCTTTTTATTTGTAAAGAGAGACCTGGCCAAGAATTAGAGCAGCTATGTAAAAATAATCATTTTGCACTTTCAAACATTTTGAGCCTGACCTTGTAAAGGATTGTGCATATAAAAAACATTTTGATATCATGCAAATCTGATCTAAAGACAACATACAAATTTTTTGCAGACACAACAAATTTAGCATGTCTGCCTTCCTGAGTGTGCAGAACATGTGATGATCAGAAAGTGTAAAATATTGGGAGTAGAATATGCAAATGTAATGATTTGCATTTGCAATGCAATTTATTAAACCTGAACCATATTGCTAGGTAATGCTTTTGCATTTATTTTTAGTACATTTGAATAACTGGTGTAAACTGGCGCGCGGGCATTTCTGCAGTCACTGTGGTAAGCAGGAGGCAGAAGACAGAAGACATTACTTTTCCAAAATTTGAAACATTTAAAGAATGTGAAACAAAAGTTGTGGAGTTAAATACACTGGCTTTGACTACAAAGTATAGCTTTTGCTTTTCAGACCAAAAGCTGTAGCCATTTGATTTGTCTCCCCACGAGGAATGTATGACATTTTAGTGCTGGCAATGATGTTGCGGTGACTCTCCCCATGGGGTTGTTTATAGCTCACAAAATATCTGGTAAGCTTCATCGAGCTGGCGCATTACGTGCATCACAGCCAAACAATAGAAAATTGTTAAAAACAGGTCCAAACATTTAAAACTCCAACAGAAACTGCACCTCCACCAAGCAATCTTTTTTCAGTAGCCAAGGGTCCAGACCCTCTGTTTGGAGCAAAGCATTGAACAAGGGGCTTCTTTTTACCAGACTCAAATTTAATGAGTCATTTCTCTAAAACTTTCCTGGGAATTAACAGCTTAATTTCCTTGAACTTTGTTGTAGCTTTCCTAAAATTCATAGGTTACCAGGTTTCTGGAAATCATTAGATGTTTTCTTGGAACTTACAAGGAACTTTCATGAACCAGGCTCTATGTACGACTGAACAGAATGTCAAATATTTTATTGTTATTTTTTATATTTGATTGACTGATCACTCTAGGGAGACTTCATTCACCCTGATATTTTTATTTTACATGAACCCTGAATGGTTCCATAAATATTTGAAGGATGGTGTCATTGCATGCAATTAATTTGGTGTAGCCTTTGCAGAACCTCCAGTAACCAAATGAAAGAAGTAATGAGCCGGTGAGAAAGGACCACAGGTCTCCACTCCTGTTTGTCAGGTAACATTGGCATTGGGTAGGTCCTCACAAACCTTATTTTGAGAGAAATGTTTTTTGAATGCATCCCTGAGCTGTGACCCTGATGCTCATATTTTTATAGCATTTTAAAAAGCAATGCTGGGAATACCTTTAATTGAAGGTGTACTAACATTCCTGTAGAGATTGTGTGAATGTAACAGCATCACAAGACTGCGATAAGCAGGTACAAAGCTTAAAAGGTTAACTTCGCAATGAACCCAATGTCTGAAGGGATTTTTATTTGTTTTTACTTCTTTCTCCTATTGCATAAGCACATATAATTAAAAATGTATGTGGTGTGTTTTCCTGCAGCAGAAATTGGTGTGTATCAGGGGAGAAATAACCCAATTAAAACCAGCTTGTGTAGAAAAGTCTCATGGGAAAGAGGTGAATCAACCACCTTCTATTCTTTAACTGGGGGTTCTCTATTTTCTTGTTTCTCTAGACCAAATAAGGGCAGACAGGAAGTATGAAGATTGGCTGTAATAGTCTGAACCATTCCATACCCAATTTATATTCGACAAGTTGACCAGTTCACCATTGTTCCAGTTGAGCAAGCTGAGTACAGCTGGATGCACATAGAGAAGGTAATTAGGTGTGGCAAACACACACACACATGCACACACACACCTGCATACGCACACACACAGAGTATGTCTGTCTATCTTCACAAGGACTTTTTTTCCACTGACTTCTTTTTTTGGGGGGGAGAATTGCACCTTACAATGTGAGAAACACTAAAACACACTCTTCAGACTTTTTGTGTTGTTGTTATGCTTGAAAAAATCCCTCATTCTCTCTGTCACTCGCTATATTTGCTCACAAGATACAGTGATAAAAACTGTTTACCTTTTTCAACCTTTGAAGTTTCATCATAAAATGAACAGAAACTAACCCCAAGTTAAGAGATCTGCAAAAAAGTAAGTACACCTGAAAAGCAATAAATACAAACTTTTAGAGATTCATTAAGCACTGTGATGTACTTCAAGTGTTTATGTCTGTTTATTATAATGATATGTAAGGATGTGTGTGGATGTAGTTGGATCAAAATGCCTGTCAGTGCGTGGCTCAGACTTCCACGCACAGAATCCAAACTCCTGAGGTCAAACTTGCAGTTTTCCCAGCCAACTATGATTTGAGGAGCCATGTCTTTGGCTCCAAAGTCAGCACCAACGTCTATGAGCAAATTGTAGAGCACTTCAAGCTTTTCTCCACTGACAAGCTTAAGGGAGATGTTGATTTTATTTTCCAGCAGGACTTGGCATCTGCTCAAACTGCCACAGGTTCCAGTGCCTGGTTTAATGACCATCTATCACTGTGCTTGACTGGCTGGCAAATTGGCCTGACATGAACTCCAGACAGATTTTAGGGTGTACAAGCAAGGACCCAGAATGTGGATGAGAGGAAGGCTGGCATTTAAGCAACCTAGACTTCTGTAACACTTTAGCAGTGCTACATGCTAATCTCCATGTCATGCAACATTATTGCAGTAATTACTGAGAAGCACCTGTTGATAGTGTTTTATGGGTTAGACAATGCATGTTAGTAACATAAATTACTATGCAGAGAAATACAAGTTGTCCAGATTTTTGTCCAGAGCAGAGTTTGAGAACAGCTAGGAGTCACTGTACATATCACTGGCTGTGACTAGACTGACAGCAACAATACTATTGATCTACATCCTTTTGTGCAATGGAGCACAGTTCAGACACCTTATTGGAAGCAATGGCTTTGAAATAGTGCTTTTGCCACTGCAGCTGGAAATGCAGAGACCTTTGTAGAAAGTCCTAAACACAAAACCGAAGTTGCAAATGTGGACAGGGTGTCCAATAAGTGACAATAGGACCCTGTGCTCATCTGTTAGTTCATTAGCACATGTACTGATGAATTAGTGGTTGTGCTGTGCTGCAGGTGTGTTTGTGTGCTCATGCTTGCTTCAGTGTGCATTGAACGGCTGGACTGCTGTTCACAAACATAATTAGCTCTTTAATCTGAGTCTCTGAGCAGAAACAGAAGTGATTTGAAAGGGCTCGGCGGCTCCCTGCTGCTGCTTGTTGCTGAGAGAAACCTGTCTCATGTTTCCAATTAGTCGATTCAGAAACTGTTGGACATTTAGATGGAATAAATATTCCAATATAGGAGGAAACATTTCACGGCTGTGAAGGGGATAAAACGAGGGACTCCACTTTTGCTCCACTCATTTTGTGTCTTATCAGATTTAATACAAAGAAGTTGTGAAGCTTTTTTTAATTTAACATTTTCAATCAATGTCAATCTAAAACTATGCTGAACATGAATATTGTAACAGCGTGGAAAACAATTTTTAAGATGAAATGGAAATAGGAAATAAATGCATTGCCGACTGGAAATGTTCATTTTCAGCTTAAAACTAAATTAAACATTTGGGCATGCAAAGCACATACACACATACTCAATGCAAAAACATATATTGTGGTTTTGAATATGAGCATGAAATAAGTCTTGCAGTATCCACCCATCCATCCATTACAAAGTGCCTGGAAAACATTTTTTATCCATTTGTATCTGTGATTTAGTTCATCTAGTTCTTACAATACCAATCAGAAAAGCTTGGCTTTATTCTTTTATTCAGAACTTCTGAGTCAATGTTTTGTAGAGTTACATTTCATATCAAATTCCATATGATTTATTTTAGTAACTCGTGATTTTGACCTGTTACCTCACATTCTTCTGTTTTAGAACCTGAGTTAAATATTGATTAAATCTTTTGGTTACGTTTGTTTGTTCTTCCTGTCTTGTTTAACAAACCAGATAATATTTTGCTAATTTTATTCATATTTACGTGTGTTTGCTACTTGATACCATCTGGATAATTTATTATCTGTGTTTTGTCATTTAAGGTTACATACTATAGAACTACATTTTTCAAAATTGTAATTTGAATGACACATGCATGTTCACACATCACTCACTAGTATCTTAGTTTATACAAGCTGGTAAACATCTGATGCACATTCAGACGTATAGCACAACAAGTTTGTGAATGACTCTGTGTAATTAAAGTATGTGTTTGACATGTTTCTGATGGGAGGTACGCTGTGGATAAGCGAGATGTTTTCTGTTCTCAGTGTGGATCCCAGCGGCTCATTGGAGGCAGGCAGTTTTCACACTGCAGCTGGCAGTGTCTCTGTGTTGATCGATTCCTTCATAGCAAAACATGAATCAACCTTTTTCACTGAAAGTGTAAAGAAACTCCAGGAATTGCATGGCTGTCAAAGAATATTTGAAAACAACCTCTATTTCTGTCTTTCAGTCATCTTGTTTGGTCTTTTCAGCCAATATATTTGCTTCCAGATTTGTCTGACTAACTACAGTAATAGTCAAGAAATTCAGCAACTCAATTCATTAGGTGAAATACAAATTATACATTAATTACCCACACACATTTTGAAGTCTTTCTTTCTATTAATTATGATCTTTCTATTAATTATGATGATTCTTCATTTACAAAACCAATAGATTTAAGGTTAAAATATTAAACTAACAAAAATACTATTTTCAATACAAAAATGTGGGTCTAATGAAAAGTATGTTTAATACCTGCTTAAATATTGGTATGTTAAAACGATGCTTTAAATAGGAAAAATTAGCCTATTTTTATGCATATTCTAATTTATTGAAAATGATAAGAAAGTTGGTTTCTTAATACCAAAAGACAATGTATGAAAAAACCCAAAACATAACTTGACTTAAGCCATTATTTCAGTAAGTTGACAAAATTAAACCAATGTACACGTTAGAGCCAGAATAAACAGGTACCCTACTTTGAAACAAAATTTAACATCCATCCATCCATCCATCCATTTTCTTCCGCTTATCCGGGGTCGGGTCGCGGGTTCAGCAGCTTCAGCAGCTTCAAAAGGGAGGCCCAGACTTCCCTCTCCCCAGCCACTTCTTCCAGCTTATCCGGGGGAACCCCAAGGCGTTCCCAGGCCAGCCGAGAGACATAGTCCCTCCAGCATGTCCTGGGTCTTCCTCGGGGCCTCCTCCCGGTGGGACGCGCCCGGAACACCTCACCAGGGAGGCGTCCAGGAGGCATCCTGACCAGATGCCCGAGCCAACTCAAGTGGCTCCTCTCGACGTGGAGGAGCAGCGGCTCTACCCCGAGTCCCTCCCGGATGACCGAGCTTCTCACCCTATCTCTAAGGGAGAGCCCAGCCACCCTGCGTAGGAAACCCATTTCGGCCGCTTGTATCCGTGATCTCGTTCTTTCGGTCATGACCCAAAGCTCATGACCATAGATGAGGGTGGGAATATAGATCGACCAGTAAATCAAGAGCTTCGCTTTTTGGCTCAGCTCTCTCTTCACCACGACGGACCGGTACAGCGCCCGCTTCACGGCAGACGCTGCCCCAATCCGCCTGTTCCATGGACCATGTTCCATACCTCCATTGCCAAGGCGACTTATCGGAGCTGCGGCCGCAAGGTTGTTGGTGCCTGTCGCGGCGGCAACCCTCGAACCCGTTGGTGGACACCTTTGGTGAGGGATGCTGTCAAGCTGAAGAAGGAGTCCTATCGGGTCTTTTTGGCCTGTGGGACTCCAGAAGCAACTGATGGGTACCGGCGAGCGAAGCGGCATGCGGCTCGGGTTGTCGCTGAGGCAAAAACTCGGGCATGGGAGGAGTTTGGAGAGGCCATGGAGAAAGACTTCCGTACGGCTTCGAGGCGATTCTGGTCCACCATCCGGCGTCTCGGGAGGGGGAAGTAGTGCAGCACCAACACTGTTTATAGTGGAGATGGTGTGCTGCTGACGTCAACTTGGGACGCTGTGGACCGGTGGGCGGAATACTTCGAAGACCTCCTCAATCCCACCAACATGCCTTCTGTTGAGGATGCTGAGCCTGGGGACTCTGGTTTGGGCTCTCCAATCTCTGGGGACGAGGTCGCCGAGGTGGTCAAAGAGCTCCTCGGTGGCAGGGCTCGGGGGTGGATCTCTGCTTTTTGCAGAATGTGGTCCTGTTGGCTTCATCAGACCGTGATCTGCAGCTCTGGCTGGAGCAGTTCGCGGCCGAGTGTGAAGCGGCCGGGATGAGGCTCAGTGCTTCCAAATCCGAGGCCAAGGTCTTGAGCCGGAAAAGGGTAGAGTGCCTTCTCCGGGTCAGGGGGGTCATCCTGCCTCAAGTGGAGGAGTTTAAGTATCTGGGGATCTTGTTCACGAATGAGGGAAGGTACGGAACATGGTCCACTCAGACTCAATGTCCCCGCCTGCAAAATTTTACATATTGCACTATTCCAATCTGCCTTTTTAATATATATACATTGTGTTCTAACATACAGATGTGTACATATTTTTCTATCATTCTAAGTAACTTTTTAAATAGGTTTAATGTCTGTGTGCTGTGAAAGTGTCAAACTGATGTCAAATTCCTTGTTTTTGTGCTTCAACTTGGCCAATAAATTCTAACTGATTATAATGAATGGGGTTTGAAGTCTTCAAAGAAGACATCCCATTAAGTGCATTTCAAGGGAACATCAGCTGTCCGTCTGTCCAGTTGGCTGTCCTTTCGTTTCATATGCTGAGCTGATATGAAACAAGGAGTGTGTGAATGGGTTTTTAATATGAAGTGCTAATACTGTTTAATGTCAGGGCTGAACATCTTACTGGAACAGGACTTATTGGCTGCTCTTCAAAGTAAATTTGGCATCATATAATTCCAAAGAGTGGGTAAATAGCAGCCTGGGGCTTTGTTTTCTCAATTTCCATCAAAGCTCATCTAGTTTTTCTGAGACGATTTTTTTTCCAACTTGCATAATGCAGAGCCATGTTTCTGTAAAACTTTGACACATGTAAATAATGAAAAATGATGTGTCAACAAATTTCTTCTTTTTTCATGGCATTAGAACTATGTTAATCATTATGGACTGAGCTTCAGTGAATGTATGGGTATATGAAGGGTGTTTCAACTGAGAAACATTTTTCCAATAAACATACAATCTTTAACCATCTTCCCGTCCACTGAAAGCTTTGTCCAAACCAGAGTTCAGAGGTTTATATTCAACAAAGCAGCCTCGATTTTGGGAATTTATAGATGAGAACACCCACAAACTGTTACATTACATTCAGATTACATTTAGGCACACATAATTAAGGAAATCTGGTATGGATAAAACAATTTTTTACCTATTTATATAGATCATTTTTAGACTTTTTCCTCCCTCTCCATATCTGAGAGGGCGGTGTCCCAGCATCCCTTTTGTGGATCAGCTGTCATTGGTTACAATGTTGATTGGGTGGGGGCGTTGTAGAAGTAAATTTAAAGTACAAGGATACACCAACTTCTCAGCCACTGCAGAGTTGTGCTCAACCAGCATATTCTTGTGAGTCGAGGCTAAGAGCTGACTCTAGTCAAACACAGTGCTGACTGTGAGCCATCAGATGGAGAAACATGCAGAAACATTCAGTTTTGAGGTTGAGATTGGCATTTTCAGTTTTTATTGCAATGCATCTTAGAGATAACTAACCAACAGTGTGAGCTTGGTTCTGTAAGTAGCCTGGAGAAAAAAAAATTCAACAAAAAAAGCAGGTGATCAATTTGTTTATAGTATGATACACTGCACAGAGTATGATGACGTTCACTGACAGCCACATGAGCATGAGGAGAGTGGAGGCTCTCTGAAAGCAAAGGCAGTTACACTTTGATGAGGGTCTGTAAGCTCTGACATTTAACAGAAGTGACTCATGGTGCTAAATTCATTGCATGCAAACACGCTGCTTCCAACCAGACATTATTTCAGAGGACAAAGGGAGTTTGAGGGTCTTGAATGTCTGTCTGAGCAGGGCAGCTTGGAGGTCAGGTGTCAATCACTGAGCTGTGAACCATCAAGTGTCTGTTTGGTTGTTGTCCTTTCAGTTAAAGTGACTTGTGAACCTTCTCAGACAAGGTCTCACACACACAATTCACAAAATACATTTACACTTCCGCCGGGTAAAAAACCTCGATGCTCCTAAATGTCAGCCTCTTGGGGTAAAAAGAAACCTTGGTCTACAGAGCTCTCCAAATGTATTGACTCCCCTGGTAAAGATGTGGGAAATACCTCACAAAAATCTCACAAGAATTGAAAAAAGGCCAGCCATCTTTGCGTTTGTTCAGAGGGGTGACACATTCCAATATTAAAAAGTAACAGAACCACCAGTGGCACAGTTTCTACCCCTATGAACATCTATAACACAAACTGACTGAATTTTGAATGAGTGATTCACAATTTTCTATTCTCCTGGACTAGAAAAAAATGTGAGACACAGGTCCAGGTCTCCAATCATCTGGCCATTATTCTTTTTTTGTTTGTTTTTGTTACAGTAAAGGAAGTTAAAAAACTGCTACAGAGAAAGGGTGGCATCTCAGGCTCACCAAATCTCCATGAGATAAAATCTAGATGCCGGTTGGATGCTTTAGAGTATATGCTAGTTTACTTTTGCACATGATGCTCAGGTTATTTCCTCATGATTCAATAATTAAAGCTTTCAACTTCAGACAAAGCTTATTAAGATTTGGGAAATTTTACAGGAAAAATAATTTTCTCTAAATTCAGTTTTGAATTTAGAGAAAATTTTGAATAGAGTGTGCCGTATTCATAGATAACAATTGCTTTAGGCTATATGGCACATTTAAAATAGTTTTGCTGTGACATTATACAACTTCATTGCCTCTATCAGTTTCTTCTTCCTTTTTTATTTAACGCTTTTAATTGCTGTGGAAGTTTTGCTGTTATGAATTCCTGTCTGCCATTACAATGATAACCAAGCCTCATTAATCACAGGATTGACGGAAGCTCAACCAGTAGAGACATGTTGACTCTTGAGTCAAGGTCAATTAGTTTAGGAGCAGCAGCTCAAGAGACTGACAATGGACATTTCCTACTTGGAATCCAAACCGGACCACTAAGAGCTTCAAGCTTTGAAAGGCCACAACTTCTCAACCATTTGTGAAAACGTATCAATCTCTTTAGGCCAGCAATAGTCCTACTTCAGCAAAAATGAAGTACATATTGCTATTTGTGTGTTAATTGATGTAAGTTAATACAATCTTCAGTTGTATTGCTAAGTTAGATTAATTTTGTGACACTAACCTTTTTTCAGCTATTTTGATTTTATGACAAATTTGTTTATCAGTCAGCTAGCAAAATATATATTTACTGTCTAGCGTGTTTCAGATGTGTCCCTGCTCCAGTACACCTGATACAAATGATTGCCTTTCCTCCTTATCACGCCTTCAACTGCTGCAGAAGCCATTAATCAGAATTAATCTAAGCCAGGTGTGCAGCAGCAGGGAAACACATAAAACATGCAGGACGGTGGGCTCTGAGGAGCAGAGTTGAGGATCTCTGCTTTAAAGTACCATAGAGGAATTTTGTGTGTTAAAGCACAATGAATTTTGGAGTGTAAAAGTTTCATAAATTTGAAATGTTTTTGATTACCATACTATTTTTAACTTTTCATTGATTCAGCATTTGTATAAATTCTAAAACACACTAGAAACAGATCTGAAAATGGTGGTATTTGTTTTCTATTTCCTATTATACACAATAAATCCCTTTAATAAAGAGAGCATCACTATATTTTAGCAGTTGTGCTCTAACCTCATGTAAATAAGGTCTTTTTAATTACTACATCAGATGACTGACATTCTGAACTGCCTCAGTAATATTAAACCAAATCAGTGCATTGATCAATTAATTGTATCAATGCATTGATATTTTTTCCTTGCATATTTCTGTCTATTCTGACCAAATGCTGTAAATATTTCTGATTCCCTGAGAAGAATGCAACATTTGTAACTATTTCTCAGTTGTTCAATGTGCTGTGTGGCTTCTCCTTTGATCGTTATGTTGCCTTTTACCCTCAGTTTTTTACATGTTCCAGTGAAATTTGGTCATGCATCATTTGACAGAGAAACAGATTTTATAAAGGGTAAAAAGTTGCATCTGATATGTCTAGTGACCTGAGAGATCAGGGGGGTCAGATTTAAGCTAACATGACAGCAAACATCTGCTACAGTCTGTGTCTTGCAGCAAAACTGGATTCCTGCCATGTCCAAATATTCTCCTCAGTATGTGACATTTTTAGCTCAAAGAAACTGGCACACAGGTCATACATTTCAAGGTGAAACAGCCTCTTTCATTTCTGAAATGTTTTCAACCACATGAATCCTTTTGAGCATAGTTAGTTGAGTGCATAAGGCCAAGCCTACCCAGGCACACTAATTATTGACTCATTACATCATTTAGATTTAATGAACCAAGTCTGATGTGGACATTGTCAACAGGCTTCAAATCACATGGTGCTGGTGTGGTCAAATCCCTTCTGCTGGTGCGTAATGTAAACACTGACAACAGTTGAAGTCTGGTTCCCAAATGGTTGTGTTTAACTTTTAAAATGGTCTGATATAAACATTATATAAAAAAAGAAGCTTTATTAAATGTTCAAACTGCACATTTATTCTTTTGCAAAGAAGGATGAGTCCTCAAAAAATTTTGAAATGTTTGTTTGACTCGTATACAACTGTTAATCATACATTTGAAATTGTTTATTTTGTTTCTTCAACTTTTTTCTCTGAAGCGCCTTAAAAGAGTTGTTTTTCTTCAGTTCTAATGATTTCAACCTTTACTGGAAAGTTATACAAAGTTCAGTCTGTCTTCTCTTTTTTCTCTGACTTGTTTCTTCCTCGACCAAGATAGCTGACATTCCCCACAGAGTGTATCTGCTTCTGGATTTTTTTGCATTTAACTGTGGTTTTATCTTGTGATCTGGAATTACTGAGAACTGCTGGGTTAAACAGCAACACACTTCTAAAGTTGTTAAAATAGCCCAATTATTTACATAGAAGATGTATTTGTTACTGAGGAAATAAGTAGAACTTTGAGCTCAATCTATGAGGATTCACACTAATTCCTGTTTCTGCATGTAGTTGCCTTGTCAAAAGAAATGTGGTACACTGTTGGTAACAATCTATGGGCTTTTCATAGCTGACTGTACAACAGAAAGAAATTGGCTCCCCCACAGGGAGCAGGGTTAAAAAATGGCAGAGAAACGGCTGTACACGAAGTTTTGGTCACAAAGCAACAAATCCATTAAAAAAGGAAAAAAGAGAAACGCAAATTACTTTTCAGAAACATTTTGGAAAAGGTTTAAAGAAGACAGAAGAAGCGAAGATGTCGAATAAACTAGCCCCTGGAATGATGGGTGTTGTGGAATTGTGTGGATACAAATGGACAGGATTCAGGTAGGAGATGAGCAAATCCAGTGTGAACCAGAGTTACAGTAGCTTCCTGGTTCCTGAGCTCTTAGGACTCTGGACATGAAGCCCAGGTAGAAATCCAACCCTGCTTTTAAAAAGTCTCTTCACTGCCTGCCTGTTGGTCTTAGTGTGTGTTCACACAATGACTAAAGCTGTGAAATTGCCAGAAGTAATTGACTTTCTATTGAAAAGAGTGACAAAAATAACTAAAATGATGGAAACAATTTTTTTCAAGTGAATGACATAAGGGTTTCATGATTTTGTAATAAATATGATGTGTGTCATGAATATTAATGACACCTAATGATCATGACTGCTGTCATTAAGTGACACTGGGGTTTTGTAACATCTGTATCCTAAACAGCATCAACTTTTACATTACAAAAACTTGTATGATTGTAGGACATCTTTAGCATTAAGTTTGAAAACCCATAGTCACAATTACAATGTAAATGTGACCTTCCTTATGAAAACAACAAAGTTTCAAAGGTAAATTCTTACATTCACAAAACTATTTAGTAACCAAAGAAAAGAAACTATTGCTTTGAAAGAAAAAACTTTATAAAGAACATAAAACATTTAATGCAGCAAAAATGAAACATGAATACATTGCAGAGGAAAGCAGCTAAAAAACTTCTTAAAAACAAAAAAAAAAACATTTCTTCTTGAATAAAATTAAAATACATTTACATTTTGAACATTATTTTGGCAAGCTTTTCCTTAACTTTGAATCTCAGCTTATGTTTCACAGGTTTTGTGTGTAGCTAGCTTGCCATATTGGGTTATCTTTTTAGCCTACCATGTTGTTTTCTATGTTCTTACATTTTTCTTTAAACTGGCAGGATTTATGAATCAGTGAACCAGTATGGAGAGATTAACAAACATCTAACCTTTGCTGGGGATTCAGAGGCTAATTCAAGGCCAGTTTGAGGTAGATATTTTCAAATTATCCACATTACTGACTGTTTAATGAAGCAAAGCCACCGAGCTGTTTCAGACGGTTCAATTCAAATATGCTGCTGCACATGACACCCTTTTAATCATGGAGGTGCACTTAAGCCTCAAGTGCTCTCCTTATTCTTTTTCTGCATGCCTGCACACGCCCAAATCAGGTACTGCTCATTGCCATGGCTCCTGTTATGACTGACAGTATTTGAAAAGCCTTACTTCGCATTTTGTGCTCCTCATTTTCCATGTCTATCTTCTTTCTTAGGGGCAAATCAGAAGTGTCTCTACATCCTGCTGAGCTAAGCTTGATGTTTTTCTTCTGCAGAGCATCAAGATCTGGGCCTGTCAGGCGTCTCATGAGGCACAATTGCGAACATGTCTGAGTTGGGCTGTTAGGGTTCACATGCTCATTTTGGTACTCTAAGTTTCAGTACAATAAAATATTACCCATGCAAACTTCACATATAATTACACATTTACTTGAATGTTATATTTGGTAGTGGTGAGTACTGGAAAGCTTAATCAAGTTCCCAGCACTGGTTACCACACTTCTAACTTTATAAACGGATGGCAAAATTACAGTTCTTCTTTATGGTGTTCTGAATCCAAAATCCCTAATTACACTGACTGAAAATTTAAACAATGCCTGGACTGATTGTGATTAATCCATTTTGTGGTTCCTAATCACATAATTCAACTAAATTAACACAAAATTCTACCGCCCACCAAGTCTTTCTTTGTATGTCCCTGTGGTCTGGATGATCTTAGTCTGACATTTTCAAAGTTTTTCTAAAGAGGATTCCAGCCCACATGTCAGAGTCATTGAAATCCTCTCCAACAACTCCATTTGTTTCCCAAACTACTAGAAATAACATCATTGTCTGCGGTAATAAAGGATGGCAAGTCATTTGGCTGCCCTAAAAACAAATACTTTGTGGTAACCCTCCTCCTCAACCACCTTCCAATGAACTACAACTGACCCTATAAAGTTCTATTAGAATAAGACCTATTTTTATGCTGTTTCCACATTTATTTCATGCAAACCAGTAAAACCATCAAAAAGGTCAGGGGCAACTGACCCATACAGTCATGACACTTTGATTTTTCTGAAGAAGATTCAATTATCCAAAAATCCTCAGTCTGCAGACTCCAAAATCTTAATTTTGTTTTTAAATATGGAGCTAATTTGAGAATGTGAGGTCAAACAATGGTGGGTACAAACCTTTCTCTGGCTGTAACCGTTGCCAACGCTCAAAGACAAATACTCAAAGCCCATCTGAATCTCTTTAGCAAAATCAGTCTGCTAAATGGATTGACGGAGGAATTTCAACATTTCCACAGATAATTGCTCAGCCAGCAACAATTGAGCTGTTTGACAAACATATTTTATGTACTCAAAACTAGTTAAAACTCAAAATGTTAGATTAGTTCTTAGAAACAAAAAAGACTGTGCCATCTTCTTTTGTTTGTAGATTGATTGGCCCTTTTCTGCAAATTGTTAACTTTTCTTTATGTAGCTTCTGCAAACTTAAAATGGGATCGTTTAGATTCCCTGAGGAGTCTGTTATCATCCCTGTATAATTTACCATTAATACCAACTGTGAAAAACAATTGACATTGGCCTCCTTGTGGTAATCATAAGTAGGACAAGTGGCACAGTGTTTTTCTTGCAGACCCCTACCTGAGCCTGATAATTGGTGTTGGGTGTTAAGATTAGACATCTAACACTGATGTCAGCAGCTATAAAACAGGCATTTATTAATATCCAGACTTTCTCATCTACAAAATGTCAGTATTATCTTGACATGCTCTGCAGGTTTTTAATGTGGTAAAGCTATTTTTCTTGGGCTGACGTTAAGCTGTGATTTCTTGTGGGAAAAAGCAGACTAGAATTAAGATTCATATCCTTGTTCCTCTTCAGTTTAAGATGTTGTGAAACAAAAACACTTTTCTCCTTTTTTGAGCCACACTATTTTATTCAGTTGTTCATTTTCTAGTTCTCTAATTATAACGGTACATTACCTTTACCCATGTTGCTCTTCCCTGCCAAAAACAAGAGGAGCTGAGGAGGACTGTTTTTTCACTCCATTGCAAAGATTGGGAGGAAGTATGGTTTGGCATACAACTTGTGTTATTTCAGTAGAATAAGCAGTGGGATTTTTTTATGGATTTGTATACTTAGCAGTTATGTGAGAGACATAAAATGTGGGGAAATGTGAGACGCGACATAGTGCATTTGCATGCATGAAGAGTGAACTGCAGTGACGACATACCAGGAGACAGGAATAAATAGGAGCATCTGTATGGCAGTATATCACACTAACAAAGTATGTCTGAACCCAGGCCTGTTCCTGCTACAACTCAACAGATGGTTAACAGAGTTTGGGTGATGGCTCAGAAATATAAAATCTGATTCAATGATATCTTCTGTCTTACAATTAGAGATACATTTTTATGAGAAAAAAAAATATATATATATGTATATAATTAAGACGGTCTGAGATTAAAGAAGCAATACTACGAATATTTTTTCTGAACACACACTGTCATACTTCTGTCATAGAACCACAATGGAACTGGAAGATGTTTGCACAGAAACAAGCTTTGGCCTCAAGGACTGCAACAATTCCAAAACAGTTTTATCTAATTTATTTCAGCAATATAGACACTTTCCACTGTTGTTCCAGATGTAAAAACCCTCAGGTTGTATCTATTGTGACAAGGGGGATGTTGTAATGATCGCACTTGGTAAAATGTAATGTTTACTGGTTTTCTCAATGGCTGACTTTGTGGTGCCTTTTATGACTTTATAGTTTTTTTGTGTTTTTATGATGTAAAGCACTTCCAAATGCCCTGTTGCTGAAATGTGCTATGCAAATAAACTTGTGATTGATTGATTGATTGATTGATTGATTGATTGATTGATTGATTGATTGATTGATTGATTGATTGATTGATTGATTGATTGATTGATTGATTGATTGATTGATGTATGTTATGGAATATTCTCAGAAAGATCCCTTAGTGACATCATAGAAGGACAAAGAATAAATGAATAGAATAGAATATTATTTATCAATGTAATCAAGTTTAGTTGCTGTGACTTTCTAAAAGAAGTTTGATGATTTTACACTTAGTTAGACAATTAAAGCATTTTCATTTACTAAATTATGTATTAGAATGACAAAATTCATTATAAACCATCAGAACTTTAACTACAGAGGGTGACTGTGGCTCTGTGGGTTGAATAGTTTTCTTGGGTTCAGAAAATTGTTGATTTAATTTCAGCTTCTCCTTGTCACATGTCAATGTGCCCCTGGGGTTGACCTCACTTAACCTCAGGTTGCTGACCGATCGGCGTATCAGAGTATAAATGTGAGCGTTTATGAGAGCGAATGGGTGAATGTGGCTCTAGTGTAAAGCGCTTTGATTGGTCAAAATGACTGGAAAAGCACTATATAAGTTCAGCCCATTTACCATTTATCTTAAATATCCATCTTGTTTTACATGGGCAGCACAGTGTCACAAGCTTTTCATTAAATGTGTTTTGTCAACTTGTGACAACGATCAGTATTTGTGTAAAGGTCTCGCCAGCCGAACGACACTAGCTATCCAAACAGCTAAACAGAACGAATGCAGAAACTCCACAGACTCAGGAATGACGTCTTGAAGTATTTACTGACATCAATTTTCTGTGAAACTGTAACAAGATAACAAAGCAATACATATAAGTATTGTTGCTGTAGTAACAACGTCAAAATCACTACATACACCATTTCTATACATAGATTAGTGGTCCGAGTTAGCTTAGCATCAGGTCGAATTTACTTCTAACAGAAAAATACATAAATTCCTTACAAATGAAGATGTCTCCGACAACTATTCTCATATGTAATTAATTCAACTTATAATACTTACAGATGATGCTTTAGCGAGCAAGAAAACAACGTAAGTAGGACTGAGGAACTGCCATGCGGCTGAAACTATGCTGTACTTCCCTTTTCTATTTTCTCTACTGCTTTTGACCACTACTAAGAATGACCACTAGATGGCATTGTTTAGCACAAATTAGATAACAAAACAGTGAACATAACACTCCCCGCCTGGGATCATTAGAGTCCCACATAAACATTCAAACACTAAGGTCATTTGAAGACATAAGCAAAACCACCTCAGTGACTGGGCGGCAAAATGTCTTTTTACAGTCCCCATTTGAGGTCGTTACCGCAACCTTTCTGACTAATCCGTCTTGGCCTGGAAAGATCTTTGAGACAACTCCCATAGGCCACTCGTTCCTCTTCACTTGAGTATTTTTGAGCAGCACTATGTCTCCATCCTTAAGGCTTGGTCTCTTGTTCTGCCACTTATGGCGAAACTGCAGAGTATGGAGGTATTCGCACTTCCATTTAGCCCAGAATGTGTCTGCAAGACTCTGTACTCTTTTCCACTGTTCTTTTAGCATTATGCCGTTCTTAAAGTCTCCTGGTGGAGGGGGTGAAGATCCAGGTTTTAGAGTGAGCAACAATGCTGGTGTGAGAATAAAGGGTGACTCAGGGTCAGATGATACTGGAACAAGAGGACGCGCGTTCATAATGGCAGATACTTCGGCCATAAAGGTTGACAGAAGTTCATGGGTTAACTGCGCTTTTTTGCAGACCTGAAACATGGAGTCGAGGATGCGCCTAGCGATCCCGATCATCCGTTCCCAAGCACCTCCCATGTGCGATGCGTGGGGTAGATTGAAAATCCAAGAGCAGTTTTGCTGGCTCAAGTAGTTTTCGATGTTCTGGAAGCCAGGGTCAGTTTTATTCATTTTCAGTGCTCGGGCAGCACCAACAAAATTTGTACCACAGTCGGATCTGATCTGCTTTGCCGGACCTCTGATGGCGAAAAGACGTCTCAGGGCATTAATGAAACTGTCAGTGCTCATTGACTCAATTAACTCGATGTGAACTGCTCTCGTAGACATACATGAGAACATAACGGCCCACCGTTTTGAGTTGGCTTGTCCACCTCTTGTGCGTCGCAAAACTACGTCCCAAGGCCGAACACATCGACACCAACGTACGTGAACGGTGGTGCAACTTGCAATCTTTCAGAAGGCAAACTTCCCATTTGCTGACATTCTGTCTTCCCCTTAACTTCCTGCAGGTGACACATCTGAAAATGACTGTGCTGATAGATCGCTTAGCTCCGACAAGCCAAAATCCTGCCGCTCTAATAGCTCCTTCTGTGAAATGTCTCCCTTGGTGTCTGACGGCTTCATGGAAGTGGCGTATAAGCAGAATCGCTAGGTGATGTCGACCAGGAATGATGAGGGATTAGTAGTGGCAATGCCCAGTTCTGACTGTGCTATTCGACCCCCAATTCTTAAAAGACCGTGACTGTCAAGAATTGGGTGTAATTTCCAAAGACTGCTTGAGGAAGGGATCCTGCATCCTTCAAGGAGACATTTGATTTCTTCCTTGTAAAGCTCTCTCTGAACACTTTTTATGATGCAGGCCTGTGCCTTTTCCATCTCTTCTTCTGTCGGTCGACACATATGCCAGCCATAGCAGCCAGTAGCCTGGCCAGAGTGGGTAAAGGAATAGGCAATATGGCTCAAATGCGCTATTGTCCTCTTGAGAGTACTGTATTTGGAAAATCTTTCAAAACGTTCAGGACTTAAAGTGCTTCTTTCAACTTGTGTCAAGTTCGTAACCACCTCGGGACGTACCTCTATGTCTTGAGCGGGTCCACAAGGTCGTATGTTTCTTGAGATGAAAGCTGCACAGGAGAGTTCATGAAAAGGGTGGTCCTTCAAACCATGTGGTACCACTCAGCGTCCTGCTGGTACAGATCGGGACCCGTGGTCAGCGGGATTGAGTTCGGATACTGTGTGTTTCCACTGAGTTGGGTGAGTAGACTGGAGGATGCGCTGAACTCTGTTGTGTACGTAGACATAAAATCTGCGTGTCTGGTTGTATATGTACCCCAATACGACTTTGCTGTCGGTGTAGTACACAACGTCATCAAATACACAGTCCATTTCTGCTAAGATCAGCTCTGCGACTTCAACTGCGAGGACTGCAGCACATAGCTCCAATCTCGGAACTGTCAGACCTGCTTGAGGAGCCAACTTTGTCTTTGCGAACACAAAACCAACTTCTGTGTTGTCTGTTGTTGAGACCTTTATGTAGGCAACAGCAGCAATGGCTTTCACTGATGCATCAGCGAAAACACAAAGTTCTCTTCTTTGGGCATTTGCTGTTGAGAGGGAAGTGTAAGGCCGTGGAATTTGGAGATGTTGCAAGTGTTGAAGTGAGTCTCTCCATTTAGTCCACTCAGCCTTCATGTTCTCTGGAAAGGGTGCATCCCAGTCCTCAGTTAGACTGTTAAGCTCCCGCAGTAACAACCTGCCTTGAATTGTAATGGGAGCGAGAAATCCGAGCGGATCATAGAGACTATTCACTGTAGAGAGGACACCTCTTCTTGTAAAGGGCTTTTGATCGTCTGTAAACTGGAACGTGAAATTGTCCGTATTTATGTTCCAAAACAATCCCAGGCTGCGCTGTACAGGCAAGTTCTCAGCAAAAATATCCAAGTTCTCAATGTCTTTAGCTCGATCCTCAGGTGGGAAAGCTTCTAGAACAGCTGGCCTATTAGAGGTCACTTTGTGTAACCGGAGGTTAGAGGATGCAAGAGTGTACTGCACTTGTTTTAGAATATGAACTGCTTCTTCTTCAGTGGCAAATGACTTCAGCGCGTCATCAACGTAGAAATTCCGCTCAATGAATTTACGCACGTCTTCTCCCAAGTGCGTTTCTTCGCCAGCGGCAGCTCTCCGCAGACCGTATATAGCGACGGAGGGAGAGGGACTGTTCCCAAAGATATGCACTCGCATACGGTACTCAATAACTTCACAGGAGAGACTGTTGTCTTTGTACCACAGAAAGCGTAAAAAGTCTCGGTGGTTTTCTGTGACGACAAAGCAATGAAACATATGCTCAATGTCTGCAGTCACAGCCACTTGTTCCTTCCTAAACCTCATCAATGTTCCTACCAGACTATTGTTGAGGTCAGGACCAGTGAGTAATATGTCATTGAGTGAGACACCCTCATATGGTGCACTCGAGTCAAAAACGACTCGGATTTTGTTGGGTTTCTTAGGGTGATAAACCCCAAACAAGGGTAAGTACCAACATTCTTGGTCCTTACTAAGGGGTGGAGCAACTTCTGCATGGCCTCTACTCAGCATGTTCTCCATGAACTCAAGGAAATGGGCTTTCATCTGAGGGCGTTTGTCCAGCGTGCGTCTAAGGGACATGAGGCGATCATGAGCTAGCTGCTTGTTGTTCGGTAAGCGGCGGCGTGGCGATCTAAATGGCAGAGGCCCTACCCAGCTATTGTCTCTGTCTTGGTAGAATTGCGAGTCCATGATGTGCACGAACTGCTGATCCTCAACTGACGGCGCCAGTTTGTGATCATCTGCAGTGCGTGTGAAGACCTGTTGTCCTAAACTGTCCATTTGTTGCAGGGTTCAGACCTGTATGTAAATGTCTCTTTGATTTTGATTTGGCTATCACAAGGCTGGAGATAACTTGAGCGATGGTTATCCAAGATGTATGTTTTGTAGTTGTTCACACCTTCAGGTTTATGTGCTCCTCCAAGACAGACGTCGCCAACGATCACCCAACCTAGATCTAATCTTTGTGCGAATGGGGAGTCGTTTGGGCCATTTATTTGTTCTCTGACTTTATGTACTCTCAGCACATCTCTGCCTAACAGAAGTGTTATGTCAGCGTTTGGATCAAGAGGTGGAATCATACTGGCAATACGTTCCAAATGAGTGTGGTGACGAGCTGCTTCTGGAGTAGGTATCTCAGAGCGGTTATTAGGAATTTCATTGCATTCAAGGAGTGTAGGTAAGGGAAGACTTATCTTCTCATCTACTGACTCCACAATGAAACCTGAAGCTCTTCTACCGGTCACGTCTGCGAGCCCAGCACATGTTTTTAATGTGTAGGGATGATTTGGCCCTTTAATCTGGAAAAGGTCAAAGAACTGGGAACGTGCGAGTGAGCGATTGCTCTGTTCGTCTAAAATTGCGTAAATTTTTTAGACTGACCTCTTTGTCCAGCTGGATGAACATTCACAAGTATTATTTTTGAACATTCTCTGGCACTCACTCCGTCTCCACACACCTCTGTACACCTGGAGGTGACTTCTTGGGTGTCTGTTTTGTCATTCTCCCCACCCTTCTGTAATGGGGGAGACAACGACTTAGACTCCCATGGTGCTGGACCTGGGTGGAGGGCGGAAATGTGACTAAAGCTATCACACTCAGTACAGATGGTTTCAACAGTGCAATTTTTTGCAAGATGATTAGTAGAGGCACAACATCGAAAGCAGATGTTGAATTTCTTGAGAAACTGTTTGCGATCCTCTAAGGGTTTCTCCCTGAATCCTCTGCACCTTTGTAGAGGATGGGGTTTGTTATGAATTGGGCACAGTTTATTTGGACTTGAGACTTTTCTCTCCTCTGCATTCACCTTGTTAACAGTTGATATCTGTGTTTTGTGGACAGATATAGGCACTTTAGAAAACCTTTCTTGTCCTTGTTTTCTATCCGTTATGCTTGAATGATTAGAACTGTACAGGTTAAAGCTTGGGTCTGTACGGGTTTTAGCTTCAGTGCGTCTAAAGTCTGTGAAAACTTTGAAAGGGGGAAACCCACATTGTACTCACGTTTGTACTTTGAACCATAAGACATCCACTTCTCTTGAATGTTGTGAGGTAGTTTTTCAACTATTGGTTGAATTCCTCTTGATGTGTCCAAATAGGACAGGCCAGGTAAAAAGCCATCCGTCTTGGCAGCTTCTAGCTCCAACAACAGATCAGCTAGGTCACGCAGTTTGAGGGTTTCTCTGGCTGTGATTTTGGGAAAACTTTCCACCTTATCGAAAAGTGCCTGCTCTATGGCTTCTGGAGAGCCATAGATTTCCTCAAGCCTTTCCCAAGCCATCATCAAACCCGCTACAGGGCTCCTGATATTAGCGGCCTTTATCTGTTTGGTTTGTTTGCTGGAGTTCTTACCCAGGTAGCGTATGAGTAAATCAAGCTCTTCTCCCGCAGACAGCTCGAGACCCACAATGGCACCTTTGAATGATGATTTCCATGCCCAGTAGTTCATAGGTTGGTCATCAAAATTTGTAAGGCCAGAAGTTATTAGTTGACTGCGAGCTAGGTATTTGGCAAGGTCATAAGTAGGTTGAGTTGGCACACAGTTGCCACCTACCGGAGTGGCGGTGTAATGTGTTGGAATCAAGGGAGCAAATTGGGGTGCCGTCATGTTCCTAGGAGGTTGAAGAAAGTTTTCTGTGTCATCCGAGGAGGTGTCTTTTATTATGTTATCTTGCTGTCTGATGACACATTCATGAGGGTGTGTTGGGGTGATATCTTCAACCTTTGGCTGTGTAGGCATCTCCATTGTGGTGATGGGTGTTTGTTCTAGGACGTATTGAGCAGTGCGTTGTTCTTGGCTTTCTCTTAATGAGACGCTGGCTTCGCTGCGTGTCTCTAAACCCAGTTGAATCAGTCCAGCTTCTAGTGAATTAGCCTCTGCAATCGCAGCTTCCTTTTCTTTCTCAGCTTGAAGTGCATCAAGAGTGGCTTGAAGGCGGGCCTGCTCCACTTTAATTTTTATTTCTTTGAGAGCGTATGTGGCTCTGGCTTGAGCTCCTTCAGCTTTTGCTTTAGCTCTTAACAGTTCCATACTAGCTCTGGAGCTGACTGTGGACTGTGACTTCCTTGAAATAGCTGATCGAGTCTCAGTCATTTGAGATTTGCTTTCAGCCATTTGAAGAGATGCGGTTCCTTATGATGGCAGGTCGATCTTGTTGAGGTGCCTGTAGCACTTTAACTTAGGTGTTGCAATGGCGACGCTCCGTGCGAAGGCCTCAGTTATTTCTTCCTCAACTGTGATGCCATCTTTTCACTGTAAAGGTCTCGCCAGCCGAACGACACTAGCTATCCAAACAGCTAAACAGAACGAATGCAGAAACTCCACAGACTCAGGAATGACGTCTTGAAGTATTTACTGACATCAATTTTCTGTGAAACTGTAACAAGATAACAAAGCAATACATATAAGTATTGTTGCTGTAGTAACAACGTCAAAATCACTACATACACCATTTCTATACATAGATTAGTGGTCCGAGTTAGCTTAGCATCAGGTCGAATTTACTTCTAACAGAAAAATACATAAATTCCTTACAAATGAAGATGTCTGCGACATCTGTTCTCATATGTAATTAATTCAACTTATAATACTTACAGATGATGCTTTAGCGAGCAAGAAAACAACGTAAGTAGGACTGAGGAACTGCCATGCGGCTGAAACTATGCTGTACTTCCCTTTTCTATTTTCTCTACTGCTTTTGACCACTACTAAGAATGACCACTAGATGGCATTGTTTAGCACAAATAAGATAACAACAAAACAGTGAACATAACAGGGATGTTTCTGCTCAAGAAGCCGTGTACCGACTGACTAACATGCATTTAAAGGAGTGCTCTCGGAAAGTTGTTTTTATTCCAACAGGTGATAATATTGTGAAAATGAGTTTACCCATCTCTGTTTTGAGAGAAAAAGCTTCTTCTCAGGATCTTACCCCAGAAGACATGTTTATGACCGGTATAGTTGACCGCTATAAGAATAGGCCGAATGAAGATGTGTTTTCTGATATGTGCCTGGCTACATTTGCTTCAGAGTATCGTGTTTTGTCAAAAAATGAGAAATGTAGAAATTCAGTAAAGTTGAACAATGGCTTTGGGATTGTTGTAAAAAGAACTCGGACAAAACCAGCAGTTGTTCGATATGCACGTTTCTCTGAAACGAAACAGCCAGAAAAGTTTTATCAAAGTATAATGCAGTTATTTCTGCCTTACCGCTTTGATAGTGAACTTAAACCTGCACATTGTGAAACCTATGGTGACTTTTACAGGACTGGTTTTATTGGATTTGTTGATGGAACAAAACATTCTGTAAAGTCTGTTGTAGATTTAAATAGGAGTGAATTTGAGTTGGAATCTGATCATTTTGAGTCTGTGGACAATGTTACTGGTGATGTAATGCTGGAGGATACATGGGCTGAGTTGTGTCCTGAGGTTGAATTGGAACGCTTGGAGTGTGTGGAATTACGAAAAGAGAAACCAATAGAAAATGATGCTCAGGAACATATTCCTGATTTAAGTTCTAACCCTAAAGACATTTCAGTATTTGAGAAAAAACAAATGAGTAGATCTGAAGGCCTTGCATTGATTAGATCTTTGAATGAAAAACAGTTTTCTGTTTTTTATCAAATCCGGCAGTGGTGTTTAAATAAGGTTAATGGAAAAAATCCAGAACCATTGCACATATTTATTACAGGGGGGCCGGTACAGGAAAAAGTCATTTAATTAAGGCAATTGAATATGAATCAAAACGGTTATTGTCCACTGTGTGTAGGTTTCCTGATAATACATGCGTATTACTCACAGCTCCCACTGGCATTGCGCGTATAATTTAGAAGCGACAACAATCCACACCACTTTTCTATTGGAAAGGATGTACGCCTACCGTATACTCCTTTGGGCGAAGATAAACTAAATTCCTTGCGTGTCAAATATAGTGATCTTCAACTTCTTATTATAGATGAAATATCAATGGTTGATCACAATCTCTTATCATATGTTAACGGCCGATTGCGTCAGATTAAACAAACCACGAAAGTATATGGGGGTATCAGTATAATTACTGTCGGCGATGTCTATCAGCTCCCCCCTGTTCGAGGTAAGCCGATATACGCTGAGGGTGTTGCCACAAATATATGGTCAGAGTTATTTCAAATTGTAGAATTAACTGAAATTGTGAGGCAAAAAGATGCTGTATTTTCTCAACTGCTTAACAGGATGAGAACTCGCTCCAAAAGTACACCAATGCTGGCGGATGATATAAACATTTTAAAACATTGTGAAACGGGTGAGGTTAGCTCAGCCTTGCACATATTTGCGACTAATAAACAAGTGAGCGAGCACAATATTCATCAATTATATCAGACTTGTCCTGAATTTGTTAGAATTGGGGCACAGGATTATGTAAATGATAAAAAAAACGGAAAATTGAGGTTGTTAGAAGGGAGTCATGCAAAAGCTTCAAATACCTGCTTATCAGAAGTGTTGTTATTGGGCAAAGGAGCACGTGTTATGTTGTGTAAAAATGTGGATGTTAATGATGGTTTAGCTAATGGTGTTGTTGGTACTGTGACAGAAATATTAATACCTGAAAAGGACAAGTTTCCTAAAGTGGTATATGTTAAATTTGATGATGAACGAGTAGGCTTTAAGAAGTGGAAGAGTTGCCACTATACATCATCAGATTTAGCAGGATCCACACCTATTGAACCTGAGGAGGACAGAGCCACTGTTAAAGGCGGCTTGCGGCGGCAATTTCCTCTCAAGTTAGCATGGGCATGTACTGTACACAAAGTTCAAGGAATGACTGTTGAGGAAGCTGTTGTTTCTTTTAGTAAAATCTTTGCCCCGGGACAAGCTTATGTGGCCGTGAGTCGTGTTAAAAGTCTTTCAGGATTGACAATTCAAGATTTTGATGAAAAGAGGATATATTGTAAGGATGACATTGCTGTTGCTCTTGAGGATATGAGACCCCTTTTGAGTGGATCTATTCAGTTGGACCGATTTAACAAATCTCCTTTTACTGTATTCCTGATGAACGTGCAAAGTTTATCTCGGCATGTAAAAGATTTGGCTTGTTTTACAGAGCATTGGAAACCTAAATGTGTTGCTGTTACAGAAACATGGTTGACTTCAACTCAAACGGATACAGTAAAAATTGATGGTTACAGTTTCTCCAACCGTCCACGACATTTATCTTATTCTAACAGGCATCCACAATTGAGTGTGTTGCAAGACCAACAACATGGTGGTGTTGGCATTTATTGTGCAAATGACATTGAATTTGAAGTTCTGCAGCAGCCAGAGCTGAATTTGGAGTGTTTGGTGTACCGGTTTAGTCATTTAAAAATGGTCCTTGGGGTAATTTATCGCCCACCATTATATCCTCTGTCACTATTTAAAATAAATTTACAAACTTTGTTTGATTGGCTTGAAAAACAAAGCGACACAATAGCACTGATTGGAGATTTTAATGATGATATTTTGAAGTCATCAACTATCTCAAAATTTATGTCTGATAAAGGATACCTACAAATGGTTGATGAACCAACCACTGAAAAAGGTACATTAATAGATCACGTTTATGTTAAATCAGAGAAGCATAAAGTTGAAGCCGTAGTTGTGCCTACATATTTTAGTGATCACGAGGGAGTAATGTGTGTTTTTGAGCGGTTGTAATCATGTGATGTTTTGAAATATTTGGTTTTTCTTGATGAAAATGAATTAAAAAATGTTTAAGACTGCAAGACATTGAGCTACATTTGAAAGAGTGATGGCACTTACAAAAATTGGGCACTTTAAACACTAAGCAAAGCCACAAACTACATCTTTATTTCTGTTGCTCAAAACATTTTGATGGTTAGTCTGTGAAGCAGTTGTTCCATATGCCGCACTTAAACGGGCAGTGGGATGCTGTTTTCACATGGGTGGCCAAATAGGTATCCTTAGGCTTGAAAAGTGAAGCAGTTGTTCCATATGCCGCACATAAACGGGCAGTGGGCAGCTGTTTTCACATGGATGGCCAAATAGGTATCCTTAGGCTTGAAAAGTGAAGCAGTTGTTCCATATGCCGCACATAAACGGGCAGTGGGATGCTGTTTTCACATGGATAGTCAGGGAATAATTAGAAGATACCCACTCCAAGACGACTGCAGCTGTCTCCGAACTACTGCCTCCTCAATTAAATTTGGTTAAGCACATTAATAAGAGGGAAAGACAGGGAGCAAAAACAAGGGATGCCCACATCCCACTTACACACACCTGACATACAAAAGGAAATGGGGAAAGATAAACCAAACCAAGGGGTCTTTGAGCCCCGCTTGCACTCACAACACTTGCATATCTACACCACACAATCATATCAGATTCAAGTTCACTGATCAGAGGAGGACAGTTCCTACATAAAATTGGAATTTAAAACCTCTCCTTAGAAAAGGGTTTCGTTTCTTGCATTAAGTTATTTATTAAGCTTTGACAAATTAACAATTGGATACAGACCTAAAAGGAATAATGAAAAAGCAACATTTTAATAATTGGCATATTGATATTTAATATCCCTTTGGCATCAATAAAAGATTTTTGAATTTGAATAATGATTAATATGTACATGTGTTAAATCTTTGAAGCTGTTCTTAATGCAGGGTTTGCTTTACCTTGTCACATAGCACAAAAAAAGCAAAGGCAGTTTATTGGTACTTCCATTTGTGGAACTGGGTTCAATTCCCAGGACTGCCCGACTACATTTGTGCTGACGATTGAAGGTAAAAAAAAAATTTAAGTATGAAACCTCATAAGCTTTAAATATTTAAAAAAAATTATATAAATGAACAGTTTAACATTTTTTCCTTAATCTAAAATTGGGAGTTAAATAGAAAAATATCTGCATTTGCTTTATGCAATGAGTCCAGATAATTTTGCAAATTATCATGTTTAAAATGCCTCATATTTAAATGTACAAAAATGAAATCCAGGTGTAACTAGAGCTTTTTAACAAACATTTTAGCATTGTACTATTTGTTTTGAAATCATAATTTATGGCTACATTCATTACAAAGCAAAAACAAATTTGAAGGAGCATTTTAGCAAGATTGTAATATAAAATCATACACAGGAAAAGAGTTGAAATGTACAATTCCACAAATTGGTGATCCAATTCTAGCTTTCTCCTGTTATGTTTAATCTACTATTGTTCAAATAATTGACAGGTAAAGAGTTTATCATTTTAAAAAAATAGTTTGTATGATGTGAATTTTATTGTACAACCATGGAACACATTGAAAACAAGCATGAAATTTGAAACCTTTAATATATATTTTTTTGCATTAAGAAAGTGTACCAGGAACAGTATTTCATTTTTGTTAGATTAACGTTAATTTAATTTTATTTAAAATTTACTTGAGAATAGAGTAATTTCTTTAGCAAAAAAAATCATTGTTTTTGTTTTAATGTGGGTTGAGTTTCATCTGACCAACTGCACTAAAATGTCTTAATGGACATGGTTAGTACACAGTCCATTCTATGTTGAAATGTATGAGTATTCAAAGGAGTTTAATTATAATATAAAGTCATTTCACTAAAGTGAGGGGGAAAAATGTTTAAATTTAAGATTTATTTATTTTTATAACCCTGGTTGATAAGGTCTTTTTTTTTAAACAGGTCAGATTTCTCTTCGGAGTTCAGTTCCAGATTCTGTTTCAGGTCCAGGACTCTCTCTCTCTGCTGCAAAGTGGACCAGACTGATGAGCTGGACCCATACAGCGCATCAAAGGAAACATCATCTCATATCAACTAACAACCAATGAAGCAGTTAAACTGAAACTACTTGAATTGTAGAATACAGTCCATTCTATGTTGAAATGTATGTATTCACATGAGTTTCATTATAATATAAATGTATTTCACTACAGTGAGGGGGAAAAATGTGTTAATGTAAGCTTTTTTTCTTTTTATAGAGGACCCCAGGTTAAGGTCTGTTTTTTAAACAGGCAAGATTTCTGTTACAGATTCCGTTTCCAGGTCCAGGACTCCCTCTCTCTCTGTTGCAAAGTCGACTAGACTGATGAGCTAGACCCATAGCGCGCATCAAAGGAAACATCACCTCCTGTCAACTTCAAACCTGATGGAAGACATTCAGGCAACTGTCAAAACATCTTCACTCTGGAGTGGACCATTGTGAATGCAACTGGATTATTTCTGTTTTTCATCATTTGTCTCATAACTCCATCAATCAACTGATTAAATTCCTTCTAGAAAAGGAAAAAACATATTGGATTTTCAGAACCGATTTAAAGAATTTCTCTTTACAAAATCTCTTTACCAATTGCATTATTAAAATTAGGTAAGTTTATTTCATTAAAAGTAAAATTTAAACAGTAATGATTTATTGGTTAATGTCAAGTTGTCATAAGGATATTTTGAATGTCAACTTTGTATTAAAAGTGTCATAATTTACTGAATCACACTTTAACAAGTTATAAATATTCATGAAGGTTTATTTATGTTCATGACAGGTGTTATGTAATGTTTATGAAAGAGTCATGACAGTCTTATTCACCCCCTTCAAATAAAGTGTTACTAATCTTCATCCATCCATCCATTTTCTTCCGCTTATCCGGGGTCGGGTCGCGGGGGCAGCAGCTTCAGAAGGGAGGCCCAGACTTCCCTCTCCCCAGCCACTTCTTCCAGCTCCTCCGGGGAATCCAAGGCGTTCCCAGGCCAGCCGAGAGACGTAATCCCTCCAGTGTCCTGGGTCTTCCCCGAGGCCTCCTCCCGGTGGGACGTGCCCGGAACACCTCACCAGGGAGGCGTCCAGGAGGCATCCGATGGGCTCACCACCTGTCCGAGGGGCCAAAGGGGTCGGGTGCATTGTGCTATGGGCGGCGGCCAAGGGAGGGGACCCTGGCGGTCTGATCCTCGGCTGCAGAAGCTGGTTACTAATCTTATTTCATCAATTCATTGGTTTTTTTATATCACTAATATATATATATTAGTGATATTATATTAGTCAATATTTATTGAACTTTGAGCAAAATCATTGAGATCCTTCTCTGCAATGGGGTAATTTTCAAAATGAATTTCCCCTACTACTCTCGAATTGTTATTAAATAGTGACACTAGATATATTTTAAATATTTTGTTACAACACTAACATGTTTAACAATGAGAAATTAATAGTGGTAAAGCTCAGGAATAGATAAACTAATAATTACATGTGTTTTTTTTCACCATTGTCTCTGAATGTGTTCCACCCTGTTATGAACATTTACATATGAACCACAAATAGTTAAACATTTAAATTTTGAAAAATAATGACTTTTTCTTACAAAGAGTGTGTCCCTTTTACTATATAATGTTTTATTCTTGAAATGGTAACACATCATGAAGTTACAAATCATTTATGACTGTATTGTAAAGAAAAATCTGTTTTACTCATTATTACTGAATGCATTGAAAATATTGGTAATTTTAAAAACTTATACCAATATTTGCATTTATTGGTCTTCAACTCCCAACATGGTTCAGAAAAATCCACAGTACTTAATGTTTCTGTAACAATATTTAATAAAAACATGTGTGGAATGGAACATAACATGCTGGATTGTACCATAACAGGGTGGAAAATCAAAGTCTTTGATTCTAAAATCTGATGATTTTCATTATTAGTTGCAGGATTGGCTCAGTCAAAGTACAGGTAGAGTGTTTGCCCTGGTTCTTTTTGGCAAGAACAATTGATATCCCTGTAGTTGATTTTTCCATGACATGTACTCATTGTTCCCCTCACAGGAGTCAATGGGGGTAACTAGTGAAATGAAAACAGACAAATGGCAAAGACATCTGATAATACCTCAGACTACTCTGCAACTCTATTCCATCAACTCAAAATTTTTTATTTGACTTAAAATTATTTATTTTCACCCTAATTTCTACCTTATTTGGTTCATGAACATAACATGGTGGAAGATAACAGGGTGGAACTTCTCTAACTAATCTACATGTTGCTCTTTATGTGGTCAATATTTAGCTAGCTAACATTAAACCGAATAACAAACCTTTAGTGACTAAATCTAGCATTATGTTTTTTAAATTCTACTGAATAAACATTTTTCACAATCTTTCCTAACAGCGTGGAACTTTAAGCCTAACATATACAGGTTTAATATATTTAAGAAAGGAAAAAGTACAGAGATGGTGACATTTGAAGCTCACTTTGTTTTCCATGGTTGAATTCACATCAGAACCATTTGATGTCACTCACTTTAAATGGTTTTTATGGAATTTTAGACTTTTTCAAGGCAGAAATAAAACATAACAGGGTGGAAAGTTATTACTGGGACATGTATAATATGAAGAAAATATCAAATGTGAAAATAGTTTCAGTAGATTAAATTGTATATTAAAATAAGGTGTAGTCCAGTCAATCAACTTATTGAAGAAAAAGAAATATAAATATATTTTATAGTTTAAATGTCTTGAGGAAGTCTATTACGCTGCACTGTGGGCACATGAAATTGAACATGTCAGTCAATTAAAAGGTGTATAAAGAACAAGTTAATATTTAAAAGCCATTTTGTTTATATTTGAATAATGGCAAACATCTAAATCCATCCATCCATTTTCCTGCACCCTTGTCCCTTAGTGGGGTCGGGAGGGTTGCTGGCGCCCATCTCCAGCTGGCATGCAAACATCTAAATGTATAATTAAAATACTTTTTTGTACATATTTGGCACATTTTACAAAAAATAATTGTGAGCAAAATATGGGGACATGGAATGTTGCCACAAAAAAAGAATCAACTTACATATTTTTAAATAAATCTTATCACATTTTGAACTCATGACCAAATCTGCTGCATTTTTAACAAAATTGTAACATGTCATGAACACACTTCTAAATTGAACACAATTGAACACAATTCCTCAATTTTTTAATTAAACTTTGCCATGACACTGCTATGTTGCTACTGACATCTGGTATTGGCTTCCTTATTAGTGAGAAGACTGGCATTGCATGCTGTTCACCAGTGCTCTGTAATCCGGTGTGTAACTTGAAACTGCAACTGTGAGTGCGTCTTTCAGATGTGCATCAGTGAGACATGTTCTGTGTTTTTTCTTGATGAAGTTCATGTCAGAAAACACTGATTCACAGAGATTGGTTGAACCAAACAGGCTGGTAACCTTCATAGCTGCTGTGCTTACACCACTGCACCATCTATTTTACTTTCAATACCAGCGGGATCTAGTTTTAAATTGTATGTTTTAATTTTTTTATTATGTTGTGTTTTAATGTACAGCACTTTGTATCAGCTGTGGTTGTTTTAAAGTGCTTTGTAAATAAAGTTGGTTTGGTTTGGTTTGGATTGATTCCATTTAACCTCCAGGGCACAGTAGAGTCAAGTTATAATGTGTAATATGTTGCTGTAACATTCAGTCTTCAGTTTTTTCAGTGGGTACCTGTATTAGATGTGTGCAGGTTTTCCTTCCGTGTTGCCCATATTGGACTGTGTTTGAGATTCTCTTTATTAAATTATAATTATCATCATCATCATCTTGGTCTCAGCGTTCATCCTCACCACCAACAACAACAGTTTATGACAGTTTAAGTTTTGGAAGAAAATATGTGTGTCTGAACAGCTGGATTGATACTTTATATCTAGTCACTTACGTTGGCATTAGCTGCATTGTGTTTACAGCAGAACTCCTTGGTGAAGCACACAACATCTCAGGCAGATTAGCCAATGTAGAGAGGAGATACAGCTATTTTATTAACCGAAAGGGTGCAGTAGAGTCAAGTTATAATCTAATCTTTAGAGGTCCACCAGTCGATCATAGAAAATCTGGTGCAAAACGGATGAAGCCTGGTTGATTTAGAGGCAGACAAAAACAGGTGACTTCCTGTTGGAGGGGGGCGTGGCTAAGGTGATGTCATCATATGACCTTGTGAATGTGATCAAGGCTGGCCAATAATGATACATGGAAAGTCTGATGAAGTTGTCACTTTTCCTGTAGAAGTTATTGCATTTTAGTATTTCATGGCACAAAGCCAAAGTTTGACACTTAGCCACGCCCACACGCTTTGATGTACGAGAATTCTTTTGATAACTTTTCACCTTCAATGTCTTAGGTGTGTGCTGAGCAAGTTTGAAGTCTGTATCTCAAAAGCTGTAGGAGGAGTTCGATCAGATGCGACGTCTATGAAAAACAGGAAATGGCGGCTTTGATCCAAAATGGCCGACTTCCTGTTGGGTTTGGACCATGGCTCCAAGAGACTTTTTTGTACATCCTGACAAGATACACATGTGTATCAAGTTTCATAATTCTAGGTTAAAGCATGGCTTGGGGCTGATGATTTAAAATATTCTAGAGGGCGCTGTTGAGACATTAGGCCACGCCCACCAAATATTGCACTGGATTACTGTCCGGAGTTGGATCAGGATCCATCTCAGTGAGTTTGGTGCAGCTGGACTCAAAATTGTGGAATACAGAGCCAAACGTAAGGACAGGTATATTCGCCACGCCGCCACGCCCACCTGCTGCATCCAAACCAAACGGGGTTGGACACCCTGACACACCAACATGTCTTCTGTTTGTGGACACAGTTTCATGTTGATTATGTTAAAGAGGTCAGATAGGGACCGATCACAATAAAACATGACACTTCCTGTTCTAAGGGGGCGTGGCTTAGGTAATCTCAAAATTTCACAACTGGGTGTCGTAGGTCATCCAAAGGTGATCACACACAGAAAGTTTGGTGGCTCTATGAGTTTCTTTGTAGGAGATATAATTGCTGATTATTTTATGGTGAGTCAGTGAACTTTGACCCCTGGTATCACCCCTTCAGCATGCACGAAAACTCACCGTTTTGATAACTTTTAATCGGGCATGCCTTATGAACCAACTGACCAAGTTTGAAGCCGTTCCATCAAAAGCCCTAGGAGGAGTTCGATCAAATGCGACGTGTGTAAACGGCCAAAATGGGGTCAAAATCGGAACTTCAATCCAAAATGGCCGACTTCCTAGGATACTTGCACTATGACATTAATTGTAAATTCTGAGTGTCTTGGGGAGCTCTATAACTGTAGCGAATTTCAAGTCTCTACGATAAAGTAAGTGAATAGGAAAGGGTCTTTTGAAAATTTCTAGGGGGCGCTGTTGAGCCATTTTTTATGCGATTTTTGCGTAGACCTTAAAATACGTAAATTTTTCACAGTCTCTATGGGCCTACCAATTTTGGTGACTTTTTGAATATGTTAAAGCCCCCAAAAAGGCAATTCATTTGAGGCGAGAAAAATAAAAAAAAAATTAAAGCTCCGCGGAGCCTCGAGCGGCCCTCGCAGCCAAGCGCCGCTCGGCCTATAGCCACCGCGTGTGCCCAGCACCGCCTTCCCCCAGCCACCGCCGATGCTCTGACGGAACAGCCGAACCCGCCCTCCTTGAATTTACTCAGTGTGTCATGTTTGGCTTTGCTCACAGACAATGCACAAAAATCTGTTGAGCACCGCCTTCCCCCAGCCGCCGCCGATGCTCTGACGGAACAGCCGAACCCGCCCTCCTTGAATTTACTCAGTGTGTCATGTTTGGCTTTGCTCACAGACAATGCACAAAAATCTGTTGCTGATTGGCTGCAGCGAGTAAATCAGGGGTCACCAACCTTTTTGAAACCGAGAGCTACTTCATGGGTACCGAGTCATATAAAGGCTACCAGTTTGACACGCTCTTCTGAAATAACAAATTTACTCAGTTTGCCTTATACATTATCAGTAATGATTAATGATACTGATCCATGAGAATACTCATCCATGAGAAGGCACTGTTCACGTTAATGATTTCTCACAACAATTAGCAACAAAAACAAGGTGGGAAACAGCACTTTATCTCTTTTTATCTCAGTAATTGTGTGATTCTTTTTTGCAGCAACATTTCGGCCTCAGGATTTTTGAAAAAAAAGTATTGTTTTAAGTTTTAAATATTTTGTTACAACACTGACATGTTTAACAATAAGAACTTAATAATGGGCAAGCTCAGGATTGGATAAATTAATTATTACATGTGGGTTTTTTTCACCATTGTCTCTGAATGTGTTCCACCCTGTTATGAACATTTAGATATGGACCACACATAGTTAAACATTTAAATTTTGAAAAATAATGACATTTCTTACATAGAGTTTTTCCCTTTTACTATATAATATCTTTTATTCTTGAAATTGTAACACATCATGATGTTACGAATCATTTATGACTATTGTAAAGAAAAATCTGTTCTTTTACTCATTATTACTGACAGCATTGAAAATATTGGTAATTTTAAAAACTTATACCAATATTTGCATTTATTGGTCTTCAACTCCCAACATGCTTCAGAAAAATCCACAGTACTTAATGTTTCTGTAACAATATTTAATAAAAACTTTTGTGGAATGGAATATAACATGGTGTATTCTCCAATAACAGGGTGAAAAATCAAAGTCTTTGATTCTAAAATCTGATGATTTTCATTATTAGTTGCAGGATTTGCTCTTTGAAATCAAAGTATATGTAGAGATTTTTTCCTGGCTCTATTTGGCAAGAACATGTGATATCCCTGTAGTGGATTTTTCCATGACAGGTACTCATTGTTCCCCTCACAAGAGTCAATGGGTAACTAGTTAAATGAAAACAGACAAATGGCAAAGTCATCTGATAATACCTCAGACTACTCTGCAACTCTATTCCATCATCTCAAAATTTTTTAATTGACAAAGTTATTTCTTTTCACCCTAATTTCTACCTTATTTGGTTCAAGAACATACCAGGGTGGAACATAAGAGGGTGGAACTTTTCTAACTAATTTACCTGTAGTTCTTTATGTGGTCAACATTTAGCTAGCTAACATTCAACCGAATAACAAACTTTTAGTGACTAAATCTAACATTATATTTTTTAAATTCTACTGTATAACCATTTTTCACAATCTTTCCTAACAGGGTGGAACATAACAGGGTGGAAAATAACATGGTGGAACTTTTCTAACTAATCTACCTGTTTCTCTTTGTGTGGTCAACATTTAGCTAGCTAACATTCAACCGAATAACAAACTTTTAGTGACTAAATCTAACATTATGTTTTTTAATTTCTACTGATTAAACATTTTCACAATCTTTCCTATCAGGGTGGATCATAACAGAGTGGAACATAACACTCTGGTATGTTCCAAACAGGAATTCTAGTTATAGGTAGATGTCTAACTAACCTACCTGTAACTCTTTATGTGGTCAACATTTAGCTAGCTAAACTTCAACAAAATAACAAAACTTTAATGACTAATTATAATATTAGGTTTTTTTAATTCTACTGAATAAAATTTTTCACAATCTTTCCTAACAGGGCGGAACTTTAAGTTTACATATACATGTTTAACATATTTGAAATAAGAAAAGTATAGAGATGGTGACAGTTGAAGCTTACTTTGTTTCCATGGTTGAATTCACATCAGAACCAATTGAAGTCATTTACATTAAATGGTTTTTATGGAATTTTAGACATTTGAAGGCAGAATTGAAAGATCCTAACAGGGTGGAAAGTTAGAACTGGCACATGTATAATATGAAGAAAATATCAAATGAGAAAATAGTTTCAGTAGTTTAAATTGTATATTAAAATAAGGTTAAGTCCAGTCAATCAACTTATTGAAGAAAAACATAAATATAAAAATATATTTTATAGTTTAAATGTCATGATTAAGTCTATTACGCTGCACTGGGGACACATGAAATTGAACATATCCATCAACAAAAAGGTGTGTAAAGAACAAAATTATATTTAAAAGGCATTTTGTTTATATTTGAATAATGGTAAACATCTAAATCCATCCATCCATCCATTTTCCTGCACCCTTTTCCCTTAGTGTGGTCGGGAAGCTTGCTGGTGCACATCTCCAGCTAGCGTGCAAGCATCTAAATGTATAATTAAATACTTTGTTGTACAAATTTGGCACATTTTACAAAAAATAATTGTAAGCAAAACATGGGGACATGGAATGTTGCCGCAAAAAAGAATCAACTTACATTTTTAAAAATAAATCTTATAACGTTTTGAAATCATGACCAAATCTGCTGCATTTTTAAGAAAATTGTAACTCTTGCATGTCATGAACACACTTTTAAATTGAACACAATTCCTCAATATTTTAATTCAACTTTGCCATGACACTGCCATGTTGCCACTGACATCTGATATTGGTTTTCTTATTAGTGAGAAGACATTGCATGCTGTTCACCAGTGCTCTGTAATCTGGTGTGTAACTTGAAACTTCAACTGTGAGTGCATCTTTCAGATGTGCATCAGTGAGACATGTTCTGTGTTTGTTCTTGTTGAAGTTCATGTCAGAAAATGCTGATTCACAGAGATAGACTGAACCAAACAGGATGGTAACCTTCATAGCTGCTGTGCTTACACCACTGCACCATCTATTTTACTTTCAATACCAGCGGGATCTAGGTTTAAATTGTATGTTTTAATTTTTTTATTGTTGTGTTTTAATTTACAGAACTTTGCATCAGCTGTGGTTGTTTTAAATTGCTATGTAAATAAAGTTGGTTTGGTTTGATTCCACTTAACCTACAGGGCTAAGTGGAATGAAGTTATAGTGTAGCTGTCACATTCAGTCTTCAGTTGTTTCAGTGGCTACCTGTATTAGATGTGTGCAAGTTTTCCTGCCAGTGTTGCCTGTACTGGACTGTGTTTGAGCTTCTCTTTATTAAATTATAATAAACATCATCATCGACATCATCATCACCTGGGTTTCAGTGTTCATCCTCACCACCAACATCCACAAATCATTACAGTTTAAGTTTTGGGAGAATGTATGTGCATCTGAACAGCTTGATTGATACTTTATCTTGTCACTTGTGTTGAAATTAGCTACATTGTGTTTACAGCAGCGCTCCCTGCTGCAGCCCACAACATCTCATGAAGATTAGCCAATGTAGAGATAAGATACAGCTGTTTGATTAACCTAAGGAGTGTCGAGAAAAGTCGAGCTCATCCCACTTCCCCATGCTGGAGATTTTAGTTTAATAGTAATAATAAATAAAATTACCTTAAAATTAATGACATAGGTGACATCAAGACCCAACAGTAGAGTCAGACGGTAATAAAATGAATCTGGTTGTGTGTGTTGTTATTGTGTCCTGCAAACTTTGCTTTAATTCTACTTCTTTCTATTTAATCATAAAAAATCAAAGTCAGGCAGAAAGAGAGTCATGAAACAGGAAGCTGGTTTCCTGAAGAAAGCGGAAGTTTCTGTCTTGCATCAGTCTAAAAATAATTCAGACCATTCCTTATTTTAAAGCATTAAAGGTTTTTAAAGAATAAAATCTAAACATTTTGAGAAATATGATAAAACCCACAGTAAAATACTTAAAATAATGACTTATAATTATGCCAATAATTAATATTGGTTTAACCAGTGGTTGATGTTGATTTGATTATAAGAATATTTACACTTACTCTTACACTTGTGGAAGTACTTAAAGGTGAAACAAGAAACTGTAACATGATATCAGATAATTAGAATAATGGGTATTCTTGGTTTCTTGTCAGAAATGTCTGTAAGAACTCACATTATGATTGTAATAAGAGTAACTAATAAGTTATGGTTATTATAACATTATAAACGAATGTTAAATCAAAAAGGTTATAAATGTGATTTTGACATTGAGCTTGAAAAGGTGTAAAATGTTGTAACTGTAATTAAAGGTCACTGATGTTGTGTTGAAGGTAGATGGTAGGTGGAAGGTCAGGGGAAAAGGGGAACTGATAGGAGAACGGAGAAGACTAAAGCCTTATTGCTAAACTTCAACTTGCCTAAGAAAAGGTTGGGCAGGAAACAGAGGTAGGAGGAACTGTTGAGCAACTTGGGACATTAGAACAGAGATCCGGTCATAAGGTCTCCAGGGTGATGGAGATGAGATCATCTGTCCAAGCAGTCAGCCAATGAGAGGCACAGCAACAAAGCTAGCCAATGTAAACGCACCAAAAGGTGGATAAACCCTTTATAAGGTGGGTGCAACAGAGGAAACTTTGGTTGGATCCTTCAGGCAGCTTCGAGCCAAGACGGAGATGGACAAAGAACTCTGCAGCTGAAGAAGAGCCGGGGCCACAGAACCGAAGACTGTTCTGCACATGGGGACCAACCCGTTAGCCCCGCAACATGTGGCTTCAAATCGCACTTCTCTCAACAGCTGGGTTTAGACCCCCAAAGACAAAGACCAAGGTAAAGACGAAGATAAAGGCAAAGATGAAGATAAAGACAAAGAACAAAGGCAAAGAGGAAGAACTGGTGTGTTCCTTCTGTGGGACCAGAAAGATCGTGAGACGAGGAGAAGGGAGCTACAGAGCTGCAAGACAAGAAGCTGAGGACCGCTACACGCATGAGGAAGTTACCCTGAGGCCCGAGACCTGCCACTCTAAGTCAGTACTCTTCCTGTACTGGGAACCTCCTGCTGCTGCAACACCTTCTTCATCATCAGGCCAGTTCTGGGGTTCAAAATGCCAAACTCTGTCCGTCTCTCTCAAAGTTTCCCTTTTTTAGTTCTCAGTGTCAGCATTAGGGAAAGATAGGCTAGATTATTGATTTTACTTATTTGATTATTTCTGCTAGTGAATTAAGCTGTACTGACCCTTGCAAAATTGCCTTACTAATAAAATAATTAGCATTAAGAAAATCTAAAAGATGTTGTGGACATTCAATTAATGAGTCACCTTAAAGTTCTTTGATGGTTGTGAAATAGCTATGAGGTTTGATTCTGGGAGGAAAAAGTAGAAATGTTTTATAGGTTGCTTTTAGCCAAAACTAAAATAATGACCTTGGGACTTAAATCTAAGTCACTAAATTTAATCTAGCCGTTAACAAGTGCCGTTATTTTAGGAAAGGAGCTACCGTTAACAGGAGTGGTTGTAGGGGTTATGTCGCTGTGAGGGCTACTCAGCGGATTGCCCCCCAACTGTAAAAGGTCATAACTTCTGGATCGAAGGTAGTCAGAGCTAGACGAGTCCTTTCCGACCCCAGTTTAAACAGATAATTCTCCACAAACTATCGCTAGGGTAAGACCCGAGTTTCTGGGGGTTTTCCGGACCTGTTAGACAGAGAACTGGGCAGTAGTGAGTCCGAAGAGTTGTGAGGAGTGGGCGGGACTTACTATTGGGTAGTAACAGACATGGCGTCCCTGGGTGGGCCCGACCCTAATGAGTAGGAGGGCCTTACTTTGACCAAGTCAGTAAAAACAGACGAGAGGGTCTGAATAGCTCACTTGGGAGACCAACTCTTAGGAAATAGAGTTGGGAGCGACTGATGAGGCTTGTCAGCCGCGACCCTTGCAGTAACTGTACAGCGTGCAGGCGAGGGAGAAGCTTCCACTGAGGCTGAATAGCTATATCCAGGAGGGAAGCCAGTAGCCAACCTAGCCTAGACCCATCCCTGCTCTAAGGTACCCTGAGAGGCTTTGGGGATAGGCGACTCGGAGACAAAGAGACCGAGGAGTACGCCGCAAGGTCGTACGTCCAGAAGATGTAAGTAATTTCACAAGGAAGTGGTGAAATGCATCTGGAGCTCAAGGTCGAGCATCTGAGCACACGCATGAGGGAGCTCATTGGCGTGGAAATGACGAAGTGGACTGCTATGTCCAACAGAGAAAAATTGTCTTTGTCGGAGCCGAGAAGTGGGACAATACTCCCAGAGGACGGGAGGTCCCAGAAGAGTACGTGGATGAGGTCGTACGGAGCGTGCATGAAGCCCTTGGACATGCAGGCGTACGGCCTACCCGTAAGGAGCTGGATGAGCATGAGCTTTGGATCCCAGTGAAACAAGTCCAACGCGTGCTACGGGGCTGTGAGGTATGTGGACAATACAACGCAGGCCGCCGAGGGCAGCGGTTGGAAGGGTTGTTCATCAAGAGCACATTACCCGGGGGTTCAATCTGCATGGATGTAGCAGGCCCCATGGATAACAGAAAAGAGAGGTGAGGAGTACCTCTTGGTGCTGATGGACATGGTGTAACAGTGACAGCTGAAAAAGAGCAGGTCTTCCCCTGCAGAGGAATTCCGTTCACGTCACTGAAAGCAGGAAGGCGAAGGCACTTCTCCTTTTTGCCCAGAGAGGGAAAGGGGAAGTTGCAGTTTACAGTGTCACTGAAAACAGGACAGAAAGTTTGGATTAAAGATCAAGATCGGCCTGTAGTCACGGTGATCAAGTTGAAATTCAATGGAATGAATTTTGTGAAGCAAGTACTGCAATGTAAAAAAGTATTACTTATGAAGAAAGGGGTCCACGAGGTCAGTGTTCAAGCCAGTTCTTAGCTAAAGCGAACCAGAACATTGCAAGAATCAAGCATCATGCCATCCTGTGTTAGACTGGCTACTATTACAGGATGATTGCCATTCAAAGAACAACTTCAAGGCTTAGGACTAGGAGGGCCCTGAAGAAATTGGATTATGCTAAAGAAGAACTCCTGTCACAAAAGGATGGATTAAACAGGAAAAGGGACTGAAGTCGTGAGGAAGGAGTGACGTCATAGACAACCACCAAGATCAATCCTGCATCAAAGTGTTGAAATCACACCCAACACCTGGAAGCAACCTGTGGACTTCACAGAGTCCTGCCTGACAGAGTCCTGTTGCCTCCGACAACTCCAGTAACCCTTTAACGACCCCAGCGATGGAAAAGGATTATGATTATGGATAAAGCGTCATGCTGCTTATGCTTTTTGTTTTGCTCTACTGAACATCCAGAGTTTTTTTTTTTATTTTTTATTTGAGGCTTTTTGCCCATCAACCTGTCCCTAAGGAATCTTCCACATCCTGAAGAACCAACGCTTCATTCAGCTGAGGATTTTTTGTCACTATTAAAGGATCAGAGCGACCTGGGTTCTCTTCAACATTCGTCACTTCCTGAGAGACATCAAAACTCCAAGGAGGGGGTGTCAAAGAGCAGTGGAGTTTGAAGACTGCTGAGCCCTTGGTGACGACTGAGAATCTGCATCTTCACATCCCAGGCTGCTGAGGCCTTGGTGACGACTGAGGATCTGCATCTTCACATCCCAGACTGCTGTGGCCTTGATGACAACTGAGGATCTGCATCTTCACATCCCAGGCTGCTGTGGCCTTGGTGACAACTGAGGATCTGCATCTTCACATCCCAGACTGCTGTGGCCTTGGTGACGATGGAGGATCTTCACATCCCAGACTGCCATCTTCTCTTTCCAGGGGATGAGGACGTAGACCTGCAGGAGGGTGTTGGGTTCCCAGCATGTGAAAGGTCTGACCTCGCGGAGGGGGTGTCGAGAAAAGTCGAGCTCATCCCACTTCCCCATGCTGGAGATTTTAGTTTAATAGTAATAATAAATAAAATTACCTTAAAATTAATGACATAGGTGACATCAAGACCCAACAGTAGAGTCAGACGGTAATAAAATGAATCTGGTTGTGTGTGTTGTTATTGTGTCCTGCAAACTTTGCTTTAATTCTACTTCTTTCTATTTAATCATAAAAAATCAAAGTCAGGCAGAAAGAGAGTCATGAAACAGGAAGCTGGTTTCCTGAAGAAAAGCGGAAGTTTCTGTCTTGCATCAGGCTAAAAATAATTCAGACCATTCCTTATTTTAAAGCATTAAAGGTTTTTAAAGAATAAAATCTAAACATTTTGAGAGATTGGATAAAACCCACAGTAAAATACTTAAAATAATGACTTATAATTATGCCAATAATTAATATTGGTTTAACCAGTGGTTGATGTTGATTTGATTATAAGAATATTTACACTTACTCTTACACTTGTGGAAGTACTTAAAGGTGAAACAAGAAACTGTAACATGATATCAGATAATTAGAATAATGGGTATTCTTGGTTTCTTGTCAGAAATGTCTGTAAGAACTCACATTATGATTGTAATAAGAGTAACTAATAAGTTATGGTTATTATAACATTATAAACGAATGTTAAATCAAAAAGGTTATAAATGTGATTTTGACATTGAGCTTGAAAAGGTGTAAAATGTTGTAACTGTAATTAAAGGTCACTGATGTTGTGTTGAAGGTAGATGGTAGGTGAAAGGTCAGGGGAAAGAGGAACTGATAGGAGAACGGAGGTGACTAAAGCCTTATTGCTAACCTTCAACTTGCCTAAGAAAAGGTTGGGCAGGAAACAGAGGTAGGAGGAACTGTTGAGCAACTTGGGGACATTAGAACAGAGATCCGGTCATAAGGTCTCCAGGGTGATGGAGATGAGATCATCTGTCCAAGCAGTCAGCCAATGAGATAGGCACAGCAACAAAGCTAGCCAATGCAAACGCACCAAAAGGTGGATAAACCCTTTATAAGGTGGGTGCAACAGAGGAAACTTTGGTTGGATCCTTCAGGCAGCTTCGAGCCAAGACGGAGATGGACAAAGAACTCTGCAGCTGAAGAAGAGCCGGGGCCACAGAACCGAAGACTGTTCTGCACATGGGGACCAACCCGTTAGCCCCGCAACATGTGGCTTCAAATCGCACTTCTCTCAATAGCTGGGTTTAGACCCCCAAAGACAAAGACCAAGGCAAAGATGAAGATAAAGACAAAGATGAAGATAAAGACAAAGAACAAAGGCAAAGAGGAAGAACTGGTGTGTTCCTTCCGTGGGACCAGAAAGATCGTGAGACGAGGAGAAGGGAGCTACAGAGCTGCAAGACGAGAAGCTGAGGACCGCTACGCGCATGAGGAAGTCACCCTGAGGCCCGAGACCTGCCGCTCTAAGTCAGTACTCTTCCTGTACTGGGAACCTCATGCTGCTGCAACACCTTCTTCATCATCAGGCCAGTTCTGGGGTTCAAAATGCCAAACTCTGTCCGTCTCTCTCAAAGTTTCCCTTTTTTAGTTCTCAGTGTCAGCATTAGAGAAAGATAGGCTAGATTATTGATTTTACTTATTTGATTATTTCTGCTAGTGAATTAAGCTGTACTGACCCTTGCAAATTGCCTTACTAATAAATAATTAGCATTAAGAAAATCTAAAAGATGTTGTGGACATTCAATTAATGAGTCACCTTAAAGTTCTTTGATGGTTGTGAAATAGCTATGAGGTTTGATTCTGGGAGGAAAAGTAGAAATGTTTTATAGGTTGCTTTTAGCCAAAACTAAAATAATGACCTTGGGACTTAAATCTAAGTCACTAAATTTAATCTAGCCGTTAACAAGTGCCGTTATTTTAGGAAAGGAGCTACCGTTAACAGGAGTGGTTGTAGGGGTTATGTCGCTGTGAGGGCTACTCAGCGGATTGCCCCCCAACTGTAAAAGGTCATAACTTCTGGATCGAAGGTAGTCAGAGCTAGACGAGTCCTTTCCGACCCCAGTTTAAACAGATAATTCTCCACAAACTATCGCTAGGGTAAGACCCGAGTTTCTGGGGGTTTTCCGGACCTGTTAGACAGAGAACTGGGCAGTAGTGAGTCCGAAGAGTTGTGAGGAGTGGGCGGGACTTACTATTGGGTAGTAACAGACAGGAGTGAAGTGAAGTCAAGTTATAATCCAATCTTTAGAGGATCACCACAGTCGATGATAGAAAATCTGGTGCAAATTGGATGAAGCCTGGTTGATTTAGAGATGATCGTAGACATGGCTAGCATTGCTATTTGCTAATAAGGCATGCCCACATGCTTCAGCTAGCAGCCAACATACACAGAGTTCATCATCATGTCATTTTATATCAATTTGCACAGCATAGAACCCATTTGATTAAGAGTAAAAGACTTCCGGCAGACAAAAACAGGTGACTTCCTGTTGGAGAGGGGCGTGGCTAAGGTGATGTCATCATATGACCTTGTGAATGTGATCAAGGCTGGCCAATAATGAGACATGGAAAGTCTGATGAAGTTTTCACTTTTCCTGTAGAAGTTATTGCATTTTAGTATTTCATGGCACAAAGCCAAAGTTTGACACTTAGCCACGCCCACATGCTTTGATGTACGAGAATTCTTTTGATAACTTTTCATCTTCAATGTCTTAAGTGTGTGCTGAGCGAGTTTGAAGTCTGTATCTCAAAAGCTGTAGGAAGAGTTCGATCAGATGCGGCGTCTATGAAAAACCGGAAATGGCGGATTTGATCCAAAATGGCCGACTTCCTGTTGGGTTTGGACCATGGCTCCAAGAGACTTTTTTGTACATCCTGACAAGATACACATGTGTACCAAGTTTCATAATTCTAGGTTAAAGCATGGCTTGGGGCTGATAATTTAAACTCTTCTAGGGGGCGCTGTTGAGACATTAGGCCACGCCCACCAAATATTGCACTGGATTACTGTCCGGTGTTGGATAAGGATCGATCTCAGTGAGTTTGGTGCAGCTGGACTCACAATTGTGGAATTAACAGCCAAACGTATGGACACGGCGTTACAGGTAAACTTGCCACGCCGCCACGCCCACCTGCTTCCCCCAAAACAAACAGCGTTGGAAACCATAACACACCAACATGTCTTCTGTTTGTGGACACAGTTTCATGTTGATTAGGTTAAAGAGGTCAGATAGGGACCGATCACAATAAAACATGACACTTCCTGTTCTAAGGGGGCGTGGCTTATGTGATCTCAAAATTTCACAATTGGGTCTTGTAGGGCATCCAAAGGTGATCACACACAGAAAGGTTGGTGGCTCTGTGAGTTTCTTTGTAGGAGATATAACTGTTTATTATTTTATGGTGAGTCAGTGAACTTTGACCCCTAGTATCACCCCTTCAGCATGCACGAAAACTCACCGTTTTGATAACTTTTAATCGGGCATGCCTTCTGAACAAACTGACCAAGTTTGAAGCCGATCCATCAAAAGCCCTAGGAGGAGTTCGATCAAATGCGAAGGCTATAAACGGCCAAAATGGGATGAAATTTGGAAATTCAATCCAAAATGGCCGACTTCCTGTTTGACATACACTATGAGAACAATTATAAATTCTGAGTGTCTTGGGGAGTTCTACAAGTGTACCAAATTTCAAGTCTCTACAATAAAGTAACTGAATAGGAAAGGGTCTTTTGAAATTTTCTAGGGGGCGCCGTTGAGCCAATTTTTTTGCGATTTTTTCGCGGACCGTAAAATACGTAAATTTTTCACAGTCTCTATGGGCCTACCAATTTTGGTGAGTTTTTGAATATGTTAAAGCCCCCAAAAAGGCAATTCATTTGACAGAAGAAAAATAAATAAATAAATAAATAAATAAACATTTGAAAAACAATAGGCCTTCGCAGCGCTTAGCTGCTCGGGCCTAATAATAATAAACAGCACGATTACAATAGGCCTTCGCAGCGCTTAGCTGCTCGGGCCTAATTAAAGCTCCGCGGAGCCTCAAGCGGCCCGAGCAGCCAAGCGCCGCTCCGGCCTATAGCCACCGCGGGGGGTCCAGCACCGCCGCCCGCCTGCCACCGCGTACCCTTTCGCACAGTTTAGGCGCGCCTCCGCCAGGCAGTTCACACCGTTCACTTCGGCATGGTTCCCTGGCGACACACCACAAATTTGGTGCAGATCGGTCAATGTAGAGAGGAGATATTGATGATGGGATAAACTAGAGGGCGCTGTGGAGTAAAATCACAATTCAAACCTTTTGGGCTCTTTAGCATTTAGCACAGGTCAAACGTATCCAGTTTGGTGCCAATCGGAAGATGCGTGTGTGATTCAGAGACAGTTGTATGCATATGGCGAAGGACAGACAGTTGGCCACGACCCCATAAGTAAGAGTTCCTCATCAGCTCATATTATGTCAGGTGGTAGAAGATTAATTCCATATGTATTACTCAGTCAAAATAAGACATACAGTAGAAAAAACAGCTGACTTCCTGTTAAAAGTGGGCGGAGCTAAGGTTACGTCATCATCTGACCATGAGAATGTAATGAGGGTTGGTCAGTAGTGAGACATAGGAAGTCTGAAGCAGCTGTGACCTTGTATGTGGAAGTTATGTCACTTTGATGTTTTATGGCGAATAGTCAAAGTTTGGCACTTAGCCACGCCCACATGCTTTGACATACAAAAATTCCTGTGATAACTTTAGACCTTTAATTTCTCAACTCTCTGCTGACTGAGTTTGAAGTCTGTATGTCAAACGCTGTAGGAGGAGTTCGATCAAATACGACGTCTGTGAAAAACAGCAAATGGCGAATGTAATCCAAAATGGCCGACTTTCTGTTGGGTTTGGACCATGGCTCCAAGAGGCTTTTTTGTAGGTCCTGACACGATACACAAGTGTACCAAGTTTCATAATTCTAGGTTAAAGAATGGCTTGGGGCTGATTATTTAAAATCTTCAAGGGGGCGCTGTTGAGACATTAGGCCACGCCCACAAAAAATAACACTGGATTCCTGTCGAGGGGCCCACAAGGATCAAACCTAGTGAGTTTGGTGAAGCTGGGCTTTAAACTGTGGAATTCAAAGCCAAACGTAAGGAGACGGCGTTAAAGGTCACTTCGCCACGCCACCACGCCCACCTGCTGCATCCAAACCAAACGGGGTTGGAAACCCTGACACACCAACATGTCTTCTGTCTGTGGACAGAGTTTCATGTTGATTAGGTGAAAGGGGTCAGATAGTGAACGTTCGCAGTAAAACATGACACTTCCTGTTCTAAGGGGGCGTGGCTTAGGTAATCTCAAAATTTCACAACTGGGTGTCGTAGGTCATCCAAAGGTGATCACACACAGAAAGTTTGGTGGCTCTGTGAGTTTATTTGTAAGAGATATAACAGTTTATTACATTCTGGTGAGTCGGTGAACTTTGACCCCTGGTACGACCCCTTCAGCATGCTCGAAAACTCACGAATTTGATAACTTTGAATCGACCATGCCTTATGAACAATCTGACCGAGTTTGAAGCCGATCGATCGAAATCCCTAGGAGGAGTTCGATCAAATGCGACGTCTGTAAACGGCCAAAATGGGCTCAAAATCGGAACTTCAATCCAAAATGGCCGACTTCCTAGGATAGTTGCACTATGACATTAATTGTAAATTCAGAGTGTCTTGGGGAGCTCTACAATTGTACCGAATTTCAAGTCTCTACGATAAAGTAAGTGAATAGAAAAGGGTCTTTTGAAAGTTGCTAGGGGGCGCCCTTGAGCCGTTTCTTGTGCGATTTTTACGAGGACCTTAAAATACGTAAATTTTCACCGGGCTCTATGCGGCCGCCAAGTTTGGTGAGTTTTTGAATATGATAAAGCCCCCAAAAAGCCAATTTATTTTACGGAAGAATAATAATTTACAGCACGATTTCAATAGGCCTTCGCAGCGCGATTTCAATAGGCCTTCGCAGCGCTTAGCTGCTCGGGCCTAATAAACAGCACGATTACAATAGGCCTTCGCAGCGCTTAGCTGCTCGGGCCTAATAATTTACAGCACAAAAACAATAGGCCACAACAATAGGCCTTCGCAGCGCTTAGCTGCTCGGGCCTAATAATTTACAGCACGAAAACAATAGGCCTTCGCAGCGCTTAGCTGCTCGGGCCTAATAATTTACAGCACGATTACAATAGGCCTTCGCAGCGCTTAGCTGCTCGGGCCTAATAATAAACAGCACGATTACAATAGGCCTTCGCAGCGCTTAGCTGCTCGGGCCTAATAATAAACAGCACGATTACAATAGGCCTTCGCAGCGCTTAGCTGCTCGGGCCTAATAATAAACAGCACGATTACAATAAACAGCACGATTACAATAGGCCTTCGCAGCGCTTAGCTGCTCGGGCCTAATAAACATTTGAAAAACAATAGGCCTTCGCAGCGCTTAGCTGCTCGGGCCTAATAAACATTTGAAAAACAATAGGCCTTCGCAGCGCTTAGCTGCTCGGGCCTAATAATAATTACAGCACGATTACAATAGGCCTTCGCAGCGCTTAGCTGCTCGGGCCTAATAATAAACAGCACGATTACAATAGGCCTTCGCAGCGCTTAGCTGATTACAATAGGCCTTCGCAGCGCTTAGCTGCTCGGGCCTAAATACAGATATTTGTTTTAATTAACATATGCTCAAAATGGGGTAGGAAGAAGTGAGAACTTATTAACTCTAACAGTCCTACTGTTATTAACAAAATCAAAGTCAAGTCAAAGTCAAGTGACAGTCAGCAGTTACTAATATTTACCTATACATTTTCCCTTTTTATGCTGGTTTGTCTTTCCAAACCGTTACACAAAGTGTTATCTTCAATACACAAATTATTGCTTACTCTCACCCATATGTCTCTATTGAAAATGACCTCCTTGTATTTTAATTTGAATTGTACTAAATTATAGCTTTGTTTTAAATCTTCATTTAACTTGTTCCATAACTTTACACCTTTAATTGAAAAACAGATGCTTTTTCTTGCTGTTCGCACATTGCGGATCTTTAAGTTTGAGTTACCCCTTAAGTTATACCCCCCTTCTCTTTCAGAAAACATGTTCTGTATGTGCTCAGGTAACAACTTTTTTGATACTTTGAACATAAATTGAGCCATTTTAAATTCTACAAGCTCGTCAAATTTGAGAATTCTGGATTTTATGAAGAGTGGGTTTGTGTGCTCATAATAACCAACATTATGGATGCTTCTAATGGCTCGTTTCTGTAGGATGGTTACTGGATGTAAAGAGCTCTTGTAATTAACTCCCCACACTTCACAGCAATATGATAGATATGGTAAAATCAGAGAGTTATATAGAATATGAAGTGACTCAGCATTCAATACATGTCTAGCTCTAGCCATTATGGATATCCTTCTACTGAGTTTACCCTGTAAATGTTTAATATGAGGTTTCCAACTGATTTTGTCATCTATTATTACACAGAGGAACTTATTAGCAAAAACCCTTTCTAAAGTTACATTTGAACTTGGATTTCAGTATTATTGTAACAGTTCCCAAAAACCATGATTTTTGTCTAAATTTAGTGATAATTTATTATTGTCTAACCATATCTTTAACTTACCAATCTCTGAGGCGACTGTTGCGAGAAGATGCTGTAAATTGTCGCCAGAGGCTAGAATATTTGTGTCATCAGCGAATAAGATAAATTTTAATACATTAGACACTTTACTGATGTCATTTATATAAAGATTAAATAAAACTGGTCCCAATACTGATCCTTGTGGTACTCCACAGACAGTCTCCTGCCAATCAGATTCCACATCTTCCAATTTCACAAATTGTTTTCGGCTCTTTAAATAACTCCTCATCCAGTCCAAAACTACTCCCCTAATTCCATAGCGTTCAAATTTTTTAAGTAGGATTTCATGATTTATTGTGTCAAAAGCTTTCTTTAGATCTATAAATATCCCTACTGCTAGTTTCTTACTATCTGTTGCGTTGGTTATTTCTTCTATTAAGTCAGTTACGGCCAATGATGTTGACCGATTTGCTCTGAATCCATATTGACTACTGCTAAGTAGCGAATGTTTTTCTATGAATTGTTCCACTCTTTTCTTAAAGAGTTTTTCCAGGATTTTTTTTTCCCAAGGTATTTTTATTAAATTTTTCTGTTACACAAACATACAAAAACACGCATACAAAAACATAAAAAGTAAAAAATATAAAAATTAACATAAAGTGCATTCCCTCCCCCTCCCTAAAAGAACAGTAAACCCCAGAGCTCATTCTATCTACACACATAAAAAGAAAATTTTGCTTTACATGTCACAGTATTTGATAAGAAGGGAGGAAGGGAAACCAAATATCCTTAAAGTCTTCAAGCTTTCCTTTTGTTAAATATGTCAGCTTTTCCATCGCCAGGTTGTTGCTCAATAATTTAATCCATTCATTTATCTTTGGTCTTTCTGTGTTCCTCCACTTCAGAGCAATCATGTTTAGCCTGCAAAAGGCAAAAACTCAAGAGCTTCTTTCTCTTCATAGGTCCTTTAAATCCATCTGGAAAAATGTGCAATAAGCAAAGTTTACTATCCACTGGAACATCCTGTTCGATCAAACGAGAGATGAACATAATAACTTCCTTCCAGAAGATTTGCAGCTCAATACATTCCCACATACAATGGAAAAGAGTACCCTTATCTATATTACATTTAACGCAGATATCAGAAATATTTGAATTTAATTGGTGAAGTTTTACAGAAGTGATATATGTTCTAAATAACCATTTGTATTGTCTAAACCTTGTGTTAATAGTTAGCGTTTGAGTCAATAGACATGAGTTATTTCATTCATCCTCAGGGATTTCTGTTTGCAGATCACTTTTCCATGCTTGTAAATATGAGATACTATTTTCTTTCAAGGCTTAAAGTAAAATATTATCAAATTTGGAAAGTAGGCCTCTACTGTGATTATGGTGAATGGCTATATCCTCTATGGTAGTGAGTGGAGGTTCAGACGTAGATTTTAGTGAGACAGTAACAAAGCTTCTAATCTGTAAATACTTTTAAAAATGCTTTTGGGGCAGACTGTATTTGTTTACCAGTTGTTCAGTTGTTCAAAGGACATCAAAACTCCTTCACTATAAAGGTCCCCTATTTTATTTAAGCCTCTATTCATCCATATTCTAAACCCCCTGTCTGCTCTTCCTGGTTTGAATCTGTTGTTTCCCCAAATAGGAGACAGGTATGAGATTTTGGACACCTCATCTAAACCCTTATGGGAGTGGTGCCAAACTGATATTGTGTTTTTGAGAAAAGGATTTTGGTGGTTTTTAATAGATGTTTAAGTTCAGCTGAGTAAAAATAGGATGTCAAAGGTAATGTTACCGAGTTGTTTTCTATTTGTACCCAACAAGGTATGTCACCGGTTGAAAAATAACAGGAAGCAGCACAGAGTTGCGCAGCACAATAGTACAATTTAATGTTCGGCACTCTAAGCCCACCATGATCGTAGGGCAGATAGAGAAGAGAGAGTCGCAATCTGGACCGTTTATTGTTCCATATAAATTTGTTAAAGGCTTTATCCATAGAAGAAAAGAAGGAAGCTGGAATGTGTAAAGGAATGGACTGGAAAAGGTATAAGAACTTGGGAGAATGGACATTTTAATAATGTTAATACGACCTATCATTGAGATTGGCATCTCGTTCCATCTTTCTAGGGAATCTAATATTTTCTGCACTAAAGGATCGTAATTTATAGAAACCATTTTCTCTATATCTCGGTCAATCTTAATTCCTAGGTAGGTAAAGCCCTCGTCGGTATATGTGAATTGTGTTTGTATTGGAGGGTTATTTCTGTTCAGCATTAATAAGGAGCTTTTCTTTTGGTTAACTTTATATCCTGAGAATTCTCCAAATTCCTTCAGTATTTATCAACAGCTTGAACAGACTCTTCCAGATTAGCTTAAAACAAAACAATGTCATCTGCAAAAAGAGACAACCGGTGCTCTACATTCCCAATTTGAATGCCGGTGATCTCAGGGGATTTACGTATTGCCATAGCAAGCGGTTCAATGGCAAACAAGAAAAGAAGAGGGGACAGTGGGCATCCTTGTCGTGTCGATCTACAGAGGTTTATACATCTTGACAGTTGATTGTTTGTGGCAACTTTAGCCACTGGCTCAGTGTACAGTAACTGAATCCATTTTAAATATTTTCCTCCTAGGCCGAATCTTTTAAGGGTATCAAAGAGGTAACTCCATTCAATCCTATCAAAGCTTTTTCAGCATCTAATGACAGAAAGGCATGGTCCATAGCAAACTGTTTTGCATACAATATATTAAGTAATCGACGGGTATTGTGAAAGGCTTGGCGCCCAATAACAAATCCGTTTTGGTCATTTGAGATTAAATTAGGAATAAGCGTTTCAATCCTTCGAGCCAAAGCTTTGCATAGAATTTTTGTGTCACAGGACATTAAAGAAATGGGTCTATATGAGTCCATTTCTGTTGGGGGTTTACCTGGCTTCAACAAAAGAGAAATAGTCGCCAAACGTAAGGATGGGGCAGGGTGCCTTTTTCATAAGATTCATTGAACGCTTCGAGTAGATGGGGCAGTAGTTTATCTGGAAATTTCTTGTAAAGTTCAATTGGTAGGCCATCGGGGCCGGGAGCTTTACCAGAATTTATGTGGCTTAGAGCCATTTTAAGTTCTTCAACACTCAGCTTTTTATCCAAATCTTTCTTACTCCCTTCTGACAGGGTTGGAAACTGAAGTTGGTCGAGAAAATGCTTCTGTTTATTTGTGTTACCTGAATATTGTGACGTATACAAATTTTCATAATATTTTGCAAATGCATCATTTATACTTATTGGATCCGCCAGATTCTCACCATTATTTGATTTGATTAAATTTATGGCCCGATTTGTCTGTAACTTTTTAAGCCTCCAAGCTAAGAGTTTTCCTGCCTTCTCACCCTGATCATAATATGATTGTTTTGACCACAATAGATTAGTTGCTATTTTGCTGGTAGTGAGCTCGTTATATTCTGATTTAATAAAATTAGTCTCCTATATTTGTCAGTGTCATTGCAATAATACAACTGTTCCTGCAATTCTTTGATTTGTTTTTCAATGTTTTTTAATTTATTTAAATGGATTCTTGATTTATGCCTAGTATAGCTCATTATTTCCCCCTTATATAGGCTTTAAATGCTTCCCATTTTATTGATGCACTAGTTTGGTTTGTATTAAAATTGAAATACTCAGTTATTTTCTCTTCAAGAAATTCCTCAAACCCTTCAGACTTAAACCATTTAGCTTGAAATCGAAATGGCATTGAAGACCGAGAATATTTGGTAATTTTAATGATAGAATAACTGGAGCGTGATCAGAGAGTAGAATGGCTTCATACCAACATTTTTGAACAGTAGATAATAGACTAGAAGAGACCAGAAAAAAGTCTATTCGCGAGTAAGTTTTAAAGGTGCTTGAAAAGCAAGAGTACTCTGTTTTATTTGGAAAAAGTTGTCTCCAAACCTCCACTAAATTCAGGTCTTTCATATATTTCTTGATGGTTTTCCTGGCTTGTTGGTGGGACATAACAGAACTATTTGAACGGTCTACTGCAGGATTTAAAACACAATTAAAATCTCCTCCAATTATAAATGGACCATTATAAGCTGACATGGTTAAAACAAATGTTGGTAAAAGCAGGATCATCACCATTGGGGCATATAGACACACAAGGTTGACCATTGTAGAGATTATAGTCCCACTAAGAATAATAAATCTCCCTGATGGGTCACAGTATTTATTTTTAGTTCAAATGGAATTGATTTGTGAATCAGTATTATGACTCCCCTAGCATGGGTTGTAAAGCTAGAGGAGAATACCTGACCAGGCCACCTAGCTCTAATTTTATTCACGTCTTTTCGACCAAATGTGTCTCTTGCAAAAAGCATATTGTAGTTTTCATCTGTTTGATCCTGCCCATTACTTGTTTAAGCTTGACCATTTTGTTCAGACCTCTAACATTCCAACTAGATATGTTAATCACAGGACAAACAGACATAAATTGTGTAATTGGAGATGTAAACAAATAAAGTACATTGGCCCCTTCCTATTCTCTCATTCAGGTAGTGTAAAGTCCACAAAAATACAGTATCCAGAGTGAGCCCTATAACCCAAACCTCCACATATTTCCCCAAACGAAATGTGGCGTTAACCCCTTCTGAATAATGAACTTGGGTTATATGAAACGTTGCAGCCACTAAGTGGGTAACGTAAAAGTCTGCACGCATAGCGATGGTCATGTATAGGTTGGCTGGCATAAACAAAAAAAAAATGCTCTGACCAAAATATCAATAATTAACGTGAGATTTGCCAACATTGCAAAGTTGTAATAAAGAAATATTAACAGTGTTCATGCTTGCACATATAGAAACAAAACGTTCTAAGAATACAGTTACTTTATGGAACCATGCCAGAAAAAGAGCGGCGAATACATACTAAGTCTTGGAGCTGTCCTCAGACTGCGAGCTTATTCCATCAATATACTTTTCAGCTTCTTCCACGGATTTGAAGATCCGACGTTTGTCATTATGTGTGATGATCAAGTGGGCTGGATACAGGATGCCATACCGAACTTTAAGGGCACGAAGCCGGATTTTCACGCCATCAAAGTGCCTTTGCAGCTTGCGAGTCTCGGCCGAGAGGTCAGGGAAGAAGGTGACGCGGTGGTTCTTGTAGTGTACCTCCTTCATTTTCCTGACGGCTTTCAGAGTTGCTTCCCGGTCCCGGTAGCTCAGAAACGTCATTAAAACAACCCTTGGAGCCGCAGGATTGGAGGCAATTGGCCCAATCCTATGGGCTCTCTCCACGCAGCGGGCCGAGGTGAAGTCCTCACCTAGTGTCTCTCGGAGCCACTTCTCCAAGAAGCCACACAGATTCGATCCCTCGGATTTTTCAGGCAGCCCGACCAGTCTCAGGTTGGAGTGTCTGCTCCTGTCCTCTTGCTCCGCAACTCTTTCACAAAGCACCTCCACTGTTTTCTCCAGTGATTTAACTCTGCTTTGAAGGGAAGTAACATCATCCTCTGCTTGTGAAATTCGCGCTTCTGTTTCCCCAATTCTTTCAGTGAGCGATTGTATATCCCTTTGATATCCTTAATTGCTTTCAGCATATCAGCGGAATGCTTGTTCATATCCTCCTTCAACAAACTGATTGCTCCGAGAATATCACTGTTGGTCGGCGCTTCTTGAGCCTCATCCAAGTTAACCGGCGCTGCCACGTTAGCATGAGCTACATTAGCCGCATTCACTTGTGGAGTCGTTTTGGTCGGTTGTTGAACCGGTTTGGCATTTTTCGGTGGCATGATGCCCAGTAAGCGTTTTCCCGTTAGCAAAACAGGCGAAATTACCAATACTGGTCTGATTTACGGATTAATTTAGAGGATTTAGTAGCGAGCCATCCGCACACGCACCTTTCACTGAGACGCCATAACCGGAAGTCCGTTTTTCCAGGATTTTAGAAAATTGTGGGAGAAGAGAGACAGGCCTGTAGTTAGTAAAGAGGTGATTGCTGCCAGTTTGACCTTAGCTATTTTCATTTTGTTGGGAAATGATCCCGTTTGAAATGATAAATTGCAAATATAAGTTAATGGTTTAAAGATTCCTTTGATTATTATTTTAATAGTTTCCATGTCCAGATCGTCAAAGTCAGTGGATGTTTTATTTTTACATTTATTCACAATGTTTATGATTTCTTCTTCTAGTACAGGGTTGAGATATAAGGAGCTGGGATTATTGTCAATGTGATATTGCTGAGTTGCAGTTTTTTAGTCGTTATTTTTTTCTGCTAATTGGGGTCCTATATGAACAAAATAACTATTGAATTTATTGACGACACTTTTCAAATCAGTAATATTGTTCATTATCTATAAAATAGTGTTGTTATTGTTAGAAAATTTTCTAATAACTATTTAAAATATTCCATGTTTCCTTAATGTTGTTTTTATTACTATCCAGTAATTTATGATAATAATCCTTTTTACATGTTTTCATAATATTAGTTAACTTATTTTATATTTTTTATATTTGTTTTCTGATTCAGATGTTTGTTTTAGAAATTCTCTGTAAAGTTTGTTTTTCTTTTTACATGCCTTTTGTATTCCTTTTGTGATCCACTGTGAATTTTTTGATTGCTTTTCCTCTTATATTGTTTGATTGGGCAGTACTTGTTATATAGTATTTTAAATATTTTTAAAAATTCTTCATATGCTGAATTCACATCATTCATTCTATATATTAATCTCCAATCGTAGGCCAACAACTCAGCTTCTAGAGCTTTTAATGTCTCTTGAGGCGTAACCCGCCTGTAATGCATCTCTATTTTTTGATCATCTGTTTTGCACTTACAGTCGTAGACTATGAACACTGGTAAGTGATCAGTTATATCATTCATTAATATTCCACTAGTTAAATTATTTTCCAGCACATTTGTCAAAGTATTATCAATTAAGGTAGCGCAGTATGATGTAATGCGACTGGGCCTGGTGATTTTAGGATACAGGCTAAGACTGAACATGGTGTTAATAAATTATTCGGTCAATCTATGTTTATTTGGATTAAGAAGGTCAATGTTGAAATCCCCACAGAAAAAAGTTATTTTTTTGATTAATTGTTATAAATTTTTCTTCTATCCAGTTGTTTAGTACTTCAATGTTTGATCCAGGGGCTCTATAAATGTAACTCACCAAGACATTTTTCTTTTTTTCATGAATATTTCTATAGTCACACATTCAAACATGTTCTTCAAGACAGTTGACATTGTTTCAATCAGCTTATAATTAATCTTCTTGTCAACAAATAAAGCTACTCCCCCTCCATTTTTATTTTCTCTGTTCTTACAAACCATTTCATAACCATTGATTTCAATGTCTATGCCCTTATCACTATTGAGCCAAGTTTCTGATAAGGCAATAACATTGAAGGTTTGTGAAAGTTGTTGGATGTATTGTTTGATGCTGTCAAAGTTTGCATAAAGGCTTCTGCTATTAAAGTGAATTATTGACAGCTTTTGTTCTGTTTTAATCCTGTTGTTGAACTGGTTATCGCTGTAATAGTGACAACTATCATTGATGACATTATAGAAGTTATCAGGATCAATGTCATTTTCAACATCTTGCTGATGATAGTTTCTGTGTTGGAATATGGGTAGCTCTATATCCTCATAGGCCATCTGTTGCATGTTTCTCTTTCAGAAGTGAACATCAGCTATATCTGGCTGTCTGTCTTACATTGTTGGATAATTTAGGGGTACTAATATGTGGATGGGTGATCAACTTATCATAACGTAGGTAAGCAATATCCCCTCTTTGACGTGCTGCTTTTAAGTCCGGCATTAGTTCCGCCCTCCTTTTCCTTACCGCATCCGTGAAGTCTTCGTTAATGAAAATCTTAGATCCCTTAAGTGCCTTGGTGTGCTGCAGAATAGTTGATCTGTTGATCTATCATAGAAATTTCACAACAATGGGCCTGGGTCTGTCTCCTCTCGGTTTACCAGTGCAGTGAGCTCTCTCCATCTCAATCTTATGTTGAACGTTTAGCTTTTCATTTAGAATAATTTTCACTTTCTCCTCAGTCTCAGTCCAAGTCTCATTTGGTGATTCAGTAATTCCATCAAAAACCAGATTGTTTCTCCTTGATTGCCCCTCAAGGTACTCCATTTATCAGTGATAGTCATCATGCCCTCACATATATTTTTTTTTAAATTGAATTTTTTATTTGGAAAGGCAAGATACAATTATTTTGTACAATCCAGTTTCCACCACAATGGTGGGAAAAAAGAAAGAAAAAAATCACAAGCCAATCCAGGATTTTGTATAATAACAAAGAACATCAGAGTGAGTGAGAGAGGGGTCAGGTCTCATTTCTTTTCGTTAGAAGAAAAACACAGTAAAGAGAATAAAATTTACCATAATCCTGAACTGAGGTACAATACCCATCACAACATTATTTGCGTATAATAGATGATTTTAGTCCACAGGAATGACTGATTTCACATAGTTTGTCCATTTAGACCAGATCTTGAAGAAAGTTTCTCTTTGACCTTGAACAGAAGAGGATAACTTCTCCAGAATGTAAATGTCCTGTACAATGTTGACCCAATCATCCACTGTGGGTGCTTTGGGCTTTAGCCATTTTCTAGTGATTGTCTTTTTGCTTGCTACCAGAAGAACTAAAAGCAGTTTTTATCATCCGGTGCCCAGTTATCAAGTGAAATGTTTCCTAAATATAGGGATTCACACGTACATGGGATCCTTTCAGTAAATATGTTATTAATGTGGGAACAAATTTGTTCCCAAAAAGCTTTAATCACCGGACAACCCCAGAAGATGTGGTGATGATTTGCTCCATTACTTCCACAGAGTCTCCAACATGCGTCTCCGCTGCCCTGGTGTTTTTCTGAACTGGAGATACAAAATATCGAACAGAGTTTTTCCAACTGAACAGCCGCCATGAATTGGAGCTTGAAGTCACCCAGTGTAATTTATTAATCTGTTCCCAGACTTCAGTAGAGATTGATAGATTTCCTTCTTTTACCCACTTGTTTCTTATGTAGTCTGTGTCACTCTGTTTAGACAATAGAATACCATTGTACAATATGGAAATGAGTTTTTGCATGAACCTGACTTCAACAAGGACATAAACACACTAAGAAGTCCTGGTTTGGCCGTTTCCCAATTGTCACATATATTTGATTGAAATAGGACCTAACCTGTAGATATCTAAAAAAGTCATCCTTCTCCAACCCTTTAGAAGTCTTAAGTTCCTCAAAACTCTGGAATACACCCTTCTCAGTAAATGTATAGTAGAAGGTTAGTCCTTTTGGATCCATCCTCTGAATCTCCCATCAATCTTGTTTGGTTTAAAAGCTGAATCAAAGGCACACCATCTGAGTATTTTTATCTGGTTACCCAATTTACACATTTTAACAATCTTACTCCAAGAATCTAGCATGGTGTGTAGTAATGACCCATGTGGTATATTCAGCCCCCTTGTAGGTCCTTGTCCATTAATACTGATATTAAAGGTATTCCTTCTACTGTTGCTCTTTCCAATCTTTCCACCTTGCATTGTAAGATGAAGAGCACAGGCAGAACACAGGTCTTAATTGAGCTGCAAGGTAATAAACTTGTAGGTTAGGAAGACCAAGTCCACCTTTCTCTTTCTTTAACTGCAGCGTACTATATCTCACTCTTGCCTTTTTCCCCTGCCAGACATATTGAGCAATTAACCTTCCCACTCTATGAATCGCCAATCTGATATCTGAATAGGTAAACACTGAAATAGGTATAGGAAGTGCGGGAGAATGTTCATTCTGACTGACTCCACTCTTGAGTGTAAATTTGAAAAAGGGATCAGACTCCATCTCTTCATGTCTAATCTCAGATTTGAAATTAGGGGCCCATAGTTGACTTCAAAGATCCTGGAGAGATCCTTGGGCAATGTGACCCCTAAATATTTAATGGATTCTGCCTCCCATTTCCAATTGAAGAGGTTCCTAATATTGTTTTGTGGGTTATAGTTTATTGTTAAAACCTGAGTCTTGGTAATGTTTATCTTGTAACCTGATAGGATACCATATTCTTCGATCACTCCCATAAGTACCGGTAGGGTTTTAGCGGGATTTGTTATGGTCAACAGTAAATCATCTGCAAACAATGACAACTTTTGTTCTCCAGATGCCATATGAACTCCAGCTATGTCCGTCCTCTGTCTGATCCACTGACTTAGAGGCTCAATGAAGAGGGCAAAGAGGAGTGGAGAAACACAGCATCCCTGCCTCGTTCCCCTTTCCAGAGTGAAGCGATCAGATAGGTCTCCATTAATTTTTATCCTAGCATATGGTCTATTATATAGAGATGCAATTACATCTATTATAGCCTGGCAGAACCCAAATTTGGACATAACTTTGTAGAGAAAAGACCATCTGACTGAATCAAAAGCCTTCTCTGCATCTAGACTCAGTACAAGTGTCTCTATTTTTTGTTGGGTTACATGATTTAAAATATGCAGGGTTTTCCTGATGTTATCCTGAGTCTGCCTCTGCCTGATGAAGCCTGTTTGATCTTTATGGATTATCACTGGCAGGATATTTCCAATCTCCATGCGATAATGGCAGTAAATAATTTGTAGTCAATATTTAGCACACTTATTGGGCGATAACTTCCGCAGTCCTTCTTATCCTTTCCTTCCTTGGGAATTAGCGAATAATTGCATCTCTCCATGAAGGAGGGATTATTTTCTTTTCCAGTACATTGTTGAAAACTCTTACTAAAACCGGGACTAACTGATCCTGCATTTCTCTGTACCACTCGGAGGTAAACCCATCTGTTCCTGGAGATTTCCCTCCTTTCAACTTTATAATCACTGACCTTAGTTCTGCTTCAGTTATCTCTGATATTAATTGTTCGTTTTGCTCGTCTGTAATGTTTGGCAGAGAGAGTTGGGAAGGAATATGTCTATTTGCTGTTCATTCTTCACTTTGGGTTGGGAGTATAGAGTTTGGTAAAAGTCTCTAAAGCATTTCTGAATCTTTTCTAGGTTTGTTTCAACCCTGTTTGTATATATATTCTTTATTTTGTGAATAGTTCTATCAGCTTGTTGTTTTCGTAATTTAAATGCTAGAAGCTTCATAGATTTCCCCCTGCTTCATAATATTTCTGTTTAGTAAAGAGAAGTTTATTTTGTATTTCTTGTACGTTTAACTCATTCAGTTCTTTTTTCACCAACTCATTTTAGCTCTTGTAGCCCTCTTAAAGGTTTTAGAATGCTCTGTCTGAAGTTTTTTCAGCTCAACCTCCAATTGAGTTTGTTTTTGTTGTCTAATTTTCTTTTCGTTGGAGGAAAAGGCTATTATTCTTCCCCTGACTACAGCCTTTAGAGCATCCCAGAGTATTTCCGGACCTACCTCATTATTATCATTCTCTTCCAAATATTGTATGATTTCAGTTTTCATATTCTCCTTAAGATTGTACTGTTTAATAAGTTTGTATTCAGCCTCCAGAGGGTGGATCTGCTTTTTTCAGCCAGTTGAATGGAGATATAGATTGGGCTGTGGTCTGAGATTGGACTGGATCCTATCTCCCAACTTCTCAATCTATGCACATCTTTTTAAACATAAAAAAATAGTCTATTCTTGAGTATACATTGTAAGAAGAGGAATAATGTGTGTAGTCACGACTGGTTGGGTTCTTATCCCTCCATATATCCACTAATCCCACTTCGTCCATCATATTTTTCATTCTTTTACTGATATATTTTGAGTTTGTTTTCCCATTTGATGAGTCCAGGTTTGGGTTTAATCTAATATTAAAGTCCCCCGCACAGATCATTACACCCTGACTTTTTGTTGCTGCTAATTCAAAAATTTCTCGTAAAACGACCAGTCGCTACCAGGTGGGGCATAGACATTGACAAGACTTATCAAGATGCCATCTATTTTTCCTGTAATTAAAATATAACGACCCTCCTTGTCTTTATGCTCTGCAACATGTTCGTAGCACAAGGAACTTGATATTAAAATTGCAACCCCTCTTCGTTTACCAGAGCTGTGGGAAGAAAAATAAACAGATTTAAACCCCATCTTGTTCAATTTGGCATGTTCAGAGTTATCTAAGTGGGATTCCTGAAGCATTGCTATTTGAACTTTATCCTTCCTGAGTTTTGATAATACTCTCCCATCTCTTAATCGGATTATTTATGCCATTTATATTGAAAGAAACCACCTTTAACTCTGTCTTTCCCATTTGTGCAGATGTCTTCCCCATGTCACTGATGACCCTGAAACTCCCCCATCACTCACTAGAACTGACATTAACAGAATATAAACAGAAGAACCAGAACCAAAAGTAAACATATAAACAAGAACCATGAAAAAACAGAACATGTTCAGCATCCAAGGCAGGGGTCTGTTGATTAAACCCTGTTGGGCTTCTTGGAGGCAGCCCAGAAGGGAAAAACCTCCCATAACTTTAAGGAGGGCCCTTACAGGTGGCAGCAGCCCAAATACGAGTGGACCCCAGTCTAACCTTTATAGAATCCTATCATCCTTAAAACAGCCCTCTGTACACTTATCTCTGAGAGGAAGATTCCAGGAGGGAAAAGGAAGAACCCCTCAGTTCTCAGATCGTAGGTGGAGATGTTCTTCTGAAAGCCTGGAGCCTCTCTTTGTAGTTTTCTCCTCTTGCAGAACCGGAGGAGCCTTTCTGCCTCCTCCCTCCTTCCTGCTCCAGGACAGCCGCTCGATCTGTTCCTTCAGGGAAGCTGGGGATCTGATGACTTTAACTTTGTAGCCCTTTTTAGCCAGATCCTCGGTGGTCTCCTCTATGGTGTCGTAGGTCCTGGTCCCCTCTTTATGTTTCACTCGCAGCCTCGCCGGGAAAAGTGTCTGAAACGGGACGCCGTTCTCTTTCAGGACCCTCCGAACCTCTGTGTACTCTGCGCTTTCTGAGGATGGCTGGTGGATAATCATGATCCAGATTTATTTGCTTTCCATGCCAAACAAATCCTTTTCGCTGCCAGGCCTTGCGGAGCAACAGCTCTTTATATTTGAGGGTCAGAAATTTCACTACGATGGACCGTGGCGCCGCTCCCTCTGGTGGCTGCGGACCGAGCGCCCGATGTGCTCGTTCAATCTGCATGTCCGGCCGGGAGTCTTCCAGACCGAGCCCCTCTTTTAATAAAGTTTCCACAAAAGCAGCCATTGACTCACAGTCCTTTTCAGCCCCCTCTGGAACACCATAGATCCTGACATTCTCCCTCCTGGATCGGCTCTCCAAGTCAACCATCTTGTCTTCCAGACCCACGTGTAGCTTTAGCAGCTCTGCTAACACTTCCTCCGTGTTTTGGGTTCGTTCCTCTGTCTTCTCCAAACGCTCTTCTACTTCACTTATCCTTGCGTTCGCTTTTCGTATTTCCTCTTTAATAGTCGAGAGTTGTTCCTTAGTTTCCTGACGGAACCCTCTCAGTTCTTCTAATAAGATTTCGAGGCTAGCCATTCCGTCCTACTAGCTTAGAAGCTACGATACGTTAGTTGTACCTGTTCGTTGAATTTTTTTGTCTTCCCTCTTTTACTTATTGTCGTTGGGCTTCGTTGTCGTCTTACCCCCTCTAATTGGTTTTCGTAAGGTAATATTGCTCAGTTGAATGGGGGTAATTCAATAATTTATCCGGTTATCTGGGGAGCCTCTCTAATGAGCAGCCATCTTAACGATGTTCCGGCCGGAAGTCCGCCCTCACATATTTTAAATATGTCTGACTGCAGCGTGTCACTTCGGTCCTTGTGCTTAGCACTTTCCACTTTAATATCGTCAACATCTTTCTGTGTAAATTGCAGACTGGTTTTAATGTCCTGTAGTTCTCGTGTCATTGCGTCCACTCTGGTGTTAGTAGTGTCCACAAAGATTTTAACAAAACCTTTAAAATTATGTTTAAGGGCTATTTGTCTTAAACATGTCTTAGCCAATATGCTAATGTTAGCCTAAATGCTGGCAGGAGCAACATGACCACATTGTTTTCATTCAGTATTCAGTATACTAAACATGTCTAATTAATGAGAAAATTAGCTAATAGCTAACTTTAGGTAAAAGTGCTAGTGCACTAGTCAAATACAGTCAATTTAAAAAAATTTACCTATGGCATACTTTTACTCACAGACCTCCGATGATTCAATTGTGGACAGGACACAGAACACAGGATTATGGTAACTGTAGTATGTTCTCATCACACCTGAATGTAAACATTTCTGTGGCTGAGAAATGAAATTAGATCGAACAATTTGTTTTTCTCTGTGGTAGCAGAAGAGATTAACTGTACATATCCCCGAGACTGAAACAGCTCCAGAATTTGCCCTGGTGAACTGCATACCTGATTTTGGTTGAAATCTCCACAAACAATCACTGGGTGACAATCCAACATCTCTAGTGCATCGAGAAGGCTTACCAGATTTTCCAGGAACGGTCTCAGGCTGTAGTTAGGAGGTCTGTACACAGCTGCAATCACTGCCCTGAATGGAGACTCAACCTTCTAAGCCACAAACTCAAGATCAGTCACATTTTGCAAATATTGTCGTTCATGAACCTTAATATGGTTTCTGACATAAACAGCCACACCACCTCCACTTTTGGAAGCCATTTGGGGAAAATTGGAGTAAGACATATGTCTGTTTCATTTGAACATATTGTAACCATCCAGATGCAGATTGTCGGCGACAAAAGAACCTTTTAGGTGAGTTTCGGTCAGACACAGCACATCTGCCTGACACAGTTCGTGATGTTTTCTTATGTCACAGATGTGAGATGGGAGTCCCTCTGTGTTATGTGAAAAAATTACTAGTGTTTCTGGCCTGTTTAAAGTTTCTTTCACCTGAAGAAGAGGCATCATGTCATCTACGCTGCTTGTCTCCTGGTCTGAAGAGCTGCAGTGACTTGAGGATTGGCAATTTTTTTTCCCGTCGAAATCCAGTAGGTAGAGTCCACTGAGAGTCGTCACCCTGCTGAGAGCTATGTATGCCATACCTGGTTCAAAGATTTTCTTCAAGGAAACCACAGCTGCATTTGTCGTTAGGCCTTGGGATTTGTGAATGGTACAAGCAAAAGCCAGTTTCACAGGGAGCTGTCTATGTACCACTCCGTTTAGCTTCAGATTCTCCTCCGCTCTCTTGATGTAAACAAGATTGGCAGTTTCTGTATGTCTGCTTTGGTTTCTGGTCCCACTTGTTTAATTATCCATTGTCAGGCCCAGCTTACTGATGCTGTGTTCATCAGTGTCAGAAGTTACAACAGCTGTTAGGACACCAAATGCACCATTAACTAGTCCATTTTGAACATCGATATTTCTGGTAAGCATGACCTGAGCTCCAACGGCAACTTTCAAAGTGTCTGCTAAATCATTTCTACCTCCCTTGCATGGTCTTTCTTTGCGTGCCATTCTGCCTGTTCGTGGATCCTTTTGGAAGTCATCTGCGTCGATGGTGATGATGTTGGAATGTAACAAGTTCAGAGTTGCCAAATTGTGTTCATCCACCAACTTATTGGTTGCAAAAATGTGCAAAACGTCAGCAGGGCAAAGACTTGGTTCTGTGATGGCTTGTGATAACAAATCTCTGTCAGCCTGAGACAGTTCATCAGTTTTTCCTTTCACCCGAATTCTGTTCAGCATCTCTGCAAACGCAATATCATCTTTTTGCCTCATAATCTCAGTTAGAGAGGTCATTTGAAAATGTTCCTGCCACAAGTCAATATCCGCTGGGTCGTGAACACAAAGAGGTGTAGATTGGCGAATTGGTTTCAGCTGAGCGTAATCGCCGAGCACCAATACAGATACATCTCCAAATGGTTTATGACTTCCTTTGATTTGTTTGAGCCGTGCATCCACATAAGCAAAGAGGGGCTTAGAAACCATTGAGATCTCATCAATGATCAAGATTTGAACGTTGAATAGTTCTGACCTGATTTCATCCAACTGATTGCCAAGACCTTGAATTGGAGGTTTTAACGACCTTGGAAGTTTAAACAAAGAGTGCAGTGTTGTTCCACCGATGTTGAAAGCTGCCGTTCCAGTGAAAGAAGTGAGCAGAACAGTTGGAGCAGAAATATCAGCATCCTCTGAGAAGCGTGGCAGCCTGCTGAGTATTTTGCGTGCCTCTGAGTAAATGCATCGAATCAGATGCAACTTCCAGTACCTGCCCCACCATTTACGTAAAGAAAAAATGGCTCTGGTTTCAGACCGCACACAAGTTTAAGGCAGAAGTCTCTGATGGCATAGAAGATACAGGCCTGCTTCTGGTTCAGGTTCTGATACATTTGTCTCAGCAAAGTCGGATCCATAGCGGGAGGTTCTCTGATGGCTCGCATTTCATTGACGGCAGAAGACTGAGGACAAAAGTCTGGTACGTTTTCCTGTTCGTTTTCAGGCTCTGCCGGCTGAAGGTCGTCATCACACTGCAACCTCACAACTTCAGATTCAGGAGCAAGATTACACCACTCATCAATCACATGGTCTCTGCTTTCCTCAAACTCTTCAAGGGCACTCTCAATCTCCTCACTGTTTTTCTCATATTTGTCTCTGTTTCTCTTGACAACACTTTTGACGGTTTCAAGGAGGTCTGAACCTGGTAGGCGGACACAGCCAGAGGAGTAAAAGGACTCGTAGGTAGGAAGACTGACGCTTCGAATTTCAAACTCTGACCGATGAGGAAGGTACAGTCTCAGTAATCTGGCATAAAACTGCTCTGGTTCCTTCTCTTTAGAACAATGATAGTAGCGGATGAAGGAGGGCTTGTCATTTTTTCGCCTTGTTACAAATCCCAGCTGATTTAAAAGTGGTAAAACACCATTAGTGCTTGCCTTCTCTGAACTTACAAATCTGCAGGTAGCAGCGAAATCAGCCAAACACATTTCCTCATATTCGGGTATTTCAGGCCTTGCTTTGTACTTATCCGTCAAACTGGTCATCCATATATTGCAGGAATCCGATGGGATATCCTCCAAGAAAGACATTGGCCGACTCATTTTTACAGGATTATCGTCTGTGGGTATGAACACAACACTGCGGGAACAGCTTTTCATCTTTAATCCACAGGTGCGAGCAACACACTCCTGAGCACTAATTTCTCGCTTTTTAGAGTACGCTTGCATGATCGCTTTCATTTCATCACACTCATTGACTCGGTCCATGTTTGAATTGTCAATCACTGTTTTCAGGTACTCTGACAGTCCACTTTCTTTCTTTGTGATGTATTTTGTTAGATACTGTATACATGAGTAGGCATTTAGTATGAAAGACACATCAATGTTACTGTCCCAAGCTTTAAGCAGATGTGGATTGTAAGCATTTATCCAGCAATCTTTGGGATCACGCTTCAAGTAGATGGCAGTCTTTTTGTTCATGGTCTGAAGACAAGATTCATACTCTTCTAGCGTCAAGTGACACTGAGAAGGATCTGCTCTAAACTCATGGAAGCGACTTCAGGTTCGTTCAGGAGTTGCATCAAAGGTCATTGTTCTCACCTGGTCTGGAGATCACTGTGTTTCTGCAGGGGGGCTTTGGAAAACCAAATCGACAACCAGAGTTCACACTCTTGAAACAAGATCTGGTGTGATTCTTACTGTGTCTCTGAACTTCAGAAACTTTCCGATACAGTTCTGGTTCTCTGTCTGGATCAGGAAGCTGTGCCGAGATGTATTTATCAACAAAATTACACACAGTTTGATCGTCTGACTCATCCAGCTGTGGAGCTCCTTCAACCCATAGCATCGCATGGATGTGTGGACTTCCTCTGTGCTGAAACTCAACTCTGTAAAAATAGTCAATCACTTTTCCCAAAGGCTGAGCATCTGACAGCAACAAATCTCTGAAAAGTGCCTCAACTCGTTTATCGAATAAACGCATGCAGGTGACAGGATTGGATCGCAGAATCTCAGACTTGGCGGTCCAGTCAAGAGCGTCAACATCAATTTCCTCACCTTGTTGCCTCTTTATGGATTGAATGATTTCAGGCCATCTGAACTCCGCAGCTGAAAACGTGACAAAAAAACAGGGGGTGCCAATTTGACGAATTATACTGAACAAGTCTTTTGTTGCTTTGTTCCAGTATGCTGGAGTACCTCTTAGAGGTTGCATAAATCTCATGGCGTCTTTATTTCTCACCAGTTTCTCAACCTCTCGTTTGTCATGCAATATACCTGAGGTTATTCTACGACCATCTCTGGTTCGGGTCTTTCCTTTTCGTAGCTGAATTGTCATGCTGTTGTTAGCCAAGTGTATATCTGTCACAAACTGTGCAAAAAACAAATATCTTGGGTCTCTGGCAAAGCGATTATCAACATGAAATAGCCGTGACTTGAAATATCCACTTGGTGTGACTTTAATGAGTCTCTTTGTGTCTAAAGTGTTCTCTGATGTTGGAAATTGTACTGGAAAGCTCATGGATTCCAAATTTGGGGTCTTAAAAAAGCTGACGGGTGAATTTGATTGTGCCGGCGCCAAGCAGTATGTACTTTCAGAGAAACAAAGTATCTCTTCTGATATGTCAGGAGGCTGAAGGCATGATCCTCCATTTGGCAAATCACCTTCTTCTCCATCATTCATCTGTTGCTGGAGTTGTTCACAATCACTGTCCTGTTCATTTTCAGCCTCATTTTCTGCCTCATATAAGCATTTTTCTCATACTCGTCAATTTCCATGAGATCTGCTTCATCATAGTCATCCTCATCCATACTTACTTTGCTATCGTCATCATCATCGTCATCATCATCAGGAAGTGTAGGGTCACAAAGCTCAGCTTCATGTCTAATATTCATGTCCCGATACTCTGGATGAATCTGCTTCAGTTTTAGTAATGCAGAGATTAGTTTAGACCAGGTTACTGTCTGAAAAAGTTGATGACCTCTGTAGGACAAACGTCGCTTCAATTTTACTCGCATCACTTGGGACTCACTCCGAAGCCTGGGCAAGGCTTTGACTGTTTCTTGAAGTTCTGAAGGTACACACACAAAATTGCCCCTTGTTAATCTTTGTCTGCCTTTTGGAAGCGGAATGATCTTTGCAAATGGAATGCACTTAGCAATCAGGTGTCTTTCCAGAATATTCAAATCTGACAGTTCACTGGGAATTTCTGGCAAGTCAAGTTTGTTTGCTGCTGCTAGGGGTGGCATGCATCCTTTCTTTAGATATCTGGCATGTGTGACAAATCCACTCTTGACTTCTCTCATGAGGAACTGTACACTGTCTATCCGTGCAGCTTTCATCGCAAACATGGACATACTTACCTGTTAGACACTGTTCAACCACATCTGGTTTCTTTACATAATTTGACCTTTAACAGAGTTCTACTTGGTTGGGAAACGAGGACTTGTGACACACAGTGCACACATAAGTAGGGTCAGCTTTTATATTTAATCTGAAAACTGAAATGGCTTCATTAATCAGTCTGTTCTCTGGCAGATCAGTTTGTAAAACATGCATTTTAAGGTTCTCTGTTTCTCTCTGAGGGAATCTTTTCATCTGTCTGTATCTTTTTTTTAATTTAATTGCACATCTGATGTTATGCATTGTCCTAAATGAACTATCACCATGGTATCTGTCTGTCATCAGTTTTTTCATCCTCTCTTTGTGTCTCAGCCGGAATTCTTTGTTTTTTGCATAAAGCTCAGTCACATAAGATCTCTGTTTCTGTCTAAATGTTAGATTATTTTGGTATGAATTTCTGATGTAGCTTTTCTGTCGTTCCTGAAACGTAGGATTATTTTGGTATGAATTTCTGATGTAGCTTTTCTGTCGTTCCTGAAACGTAGGATTATTTTGGTATGAATTTCTGATGTAGCTTTTCTGTCGTTCCTGATATACAAAATAAACAACTTTTGACATAGTCTCTATGTCGTTTAAAATTTTCATTATCCCTGTATGCTGTCCTGATGCATGATCTGTGTTTCTCTTTAAACTCAGAACTCTGTCTATACAGACTTTTCATGTACAGGCTTTTCTTTTGATTTCTTTCAGGGTTATTTTGAATCTTCCTGCAAGAATAAAATCTTTTCTTTGCTTTGAAGGACTCCCTTAACCTCTTACCCACGAAGGGGGTATAAATAAATTTCCGCCTGACAAAAACACACAAAAGTAAATCACTTATAGCCTCACAGCTATTAGATTTAATAAGAAACTTTTGGTACCTCTGTAAAGGTAAGATGTCATAGAATGGTTTTCTGGTGTCAGCACCATTGTAGCTTTGACCCTGCCTGAAATATTAGGGACAAAATACAAAATATTTTGCATTTTTTTTAACCTCGCCAAAATTTTCTTTGAAATAAACATTGAAAACACTACCAAAATATTATTTGTAGCACAAAAAAGTAGTACAGACTTTTAAATCTAAATGTTGTGTAAAAGTATACCAAATTTGGACTCAATCAGATGAATCATATTTATTTTAGAATGGTATTAGTGAGAAATTTCTTAGGCGGAGAGGCCATTTTGGCACATTTATCCAAAATGTCACCAAACTGTGCCAAATGTGTTTTTTACATCAATACTGGGGGTTTGTTAAAATTAAATAGCGTATTATTACATAAAACATATTTTAGTAAAACATAAATAAACAAATAACCACGTGGTTTTACTTACTGCCGTTATTACAAGCATATAATCACTGAAATAAATAAATAAATAAATAAATAAATAAATAGAACCAAAACATCAAATATTTTGTGTGAAATTACGGGGGAAAACTTACACATCAACGAAATCAAGTCTGTCAGCTGTGTCCTGCTCTTCCTCTTCCTCCTCGTCCGAATCCCACCAGCTATCAGAAGAGTCTTCCAGCTCAACATCGCTCCGAAATAGTTCTTCCAGCGCCTCCAAATCGGACATTTTCCTCAGCGCCATTGAGATAATTTTTCCAAGATTTAGCTCCACTCGTAGCAAATCGAAAAACCGTTGTTGTTCAAAAGCCTTCAAAAGCCTCTAAATCGTCCAGTTTCTGCTGCTATGATCGATATATCATAAATAAATCAAAACTGAACTCACGGAACCGAGATAACTCCACGTGCTCAGACTCCCGTACACCACACCTGCTTACGCACGGAGAGCGCACGAATTATGCATACATTTAGATCGGGTTCCGGAAAATACGTCATGATTTTGCATAGCCGACATCTTGTGCCATACTCTGAGAGTCTTTCCACTGTCTCGTGAAGCCACAAAATGGCCGTGATGATCAGCTGATCGGGGGTTTTCCGGGCAGTTGCGTCATCGTCCGAGGACCTTTAAATCTCATCAGCTGTTTTTAAATAGCTCTAAAATCTTAACATTTTGGGCAAACCTTTATGCGGAATAGTTTTTGAAAGATTAAAGCCTCTTTTAGTGGATAATAAAAAAAATATTAAAGGCACGTGGGCCTTTGTTTACAGAGCGAGTCGAGGTCACATGGCAGCTGGACCCACCGGTGGGTCCGTCGGGCTTAACAGGCGCATAGTTTTCTCTTTCCTTCCTCTTCTGATTCTCTTTTCTTTGTCTCGGTTTCTCAATCATAAGTAGTCTCAAACCTCATCTTTTTTCTTTTCACTTTAGGGCTCTTTGACAGTTTGAAAGACATTTCCAAAAGTGCACATGTTGCATTTCTCTCTGATCTGGTAATGGGAAGTACTGTATTTTCTGTCAGGAGGTTTGTGTCACAGATGACATAAAACTAATGGCATTTGATGCACCTTCAATTACAGTATCAGAAGGACTACTTGCAACAAGATACGTGACTTCAACATTGATGTTTGACTAAAGAGCAGGAATGTTTTGTGTAAGCGAAGCAGACACAACCTGATGTTGAACAGCACTTGCTGTCTCAGATTCATATAACAGAGGAGACTTGTGAACTGTGTCTGAAGTACCTCTCTGGTAAAATGACAGGGGCTGGAGTTCAAATACACAAGATGATGGTACATTAAGCATTGTGTAAATTGACTTATCTGTGAATCATGTCACTAAGATGGGTAAATTTTAGCATCACTGCTGTGCCAAAGTTTAAAAGACTAAATGTCATTGGTATTCCATTTTTGTTCCTTGTGTGCAGGTCAAAGTATCCATATTCGCCAGATCTGCTTCTGAAAACAGCAATGGCTAAGCCTGACATGATCAGCAGCCCATATTGTACATCTGATGACAAATGGCTCAATGCTTCTTCCAGACTTGGATAAGTCTCTCCACCTATAAATGTTCCACATACTGGCAATGGAGTCATGTCCACCTGATATATTGACCTATGTGCAATTACCTCGTTTGGTAGATCATCAGTTGCCAAATGGATGCTACGAGGAAATCTTTCTCTAGCCTGTCTATACACAGCATCACCTTTATCCAGAACGAGGTCAAGATCTGGTCTGGTAATTGTTTCATTTTCGTGGAAAAAAGCCAGAAACACCAAACTGTTGGCCATACATTGACTGTTCCTATATTTTCCATATTTCAACAAATCTTGACTCCGTGAGGCAAACACATGTGTCACTGATGGCTGAAGTTCTACATTAACTTGAGACTGCCGAGCTGAACCACATCCCTTTTTCACCGTGTCAGCATAAGAGACCTGTGATGCACTTTGATTTGTATCTCCTGCATCATGCTGGAAAGCTGTTTTGGTGTCAGATAGTGCTACCACAGAAGATAAACTGTTTTCACTTCTATCATTTACCTGCTGTCTTTCAAAAGACTCCCCACACACATTGCATCTCTAGCAAGCTGTCTCTGTGTAACATCAGCGTATGGTATATTCTGAAACTGCTGGTTGTTGTTCTCAGAGTCAGTACCTGTCACTTGATTACTCAGAGTCCGTTTCTCCTGCCATCTGAGCTTCTGAGCCTGAGAATGCTGACCCTTTCTAGGCATTGTTGATTCGACTTCTGGGCAGGTCAGGCAGGAAACAGCAACTCCAATGGTCGTTGTTGATCTTTTTATCTCAAGATAAGGAGATACAACACAAAACTACACCAATGTACATACAATGAATGTATGAGTGTTGAATGGCTAGTCAGTACAAACCTGTGTACAAACCTGAAGTTCAGTCCAATGTCATTAGCAGCAAGCAGGAACATAAATTAGGCAGCTCAGATAAGAAATGAGCTTTACTTCAGTCCAATTAGAATTTTGTTCAATATTTAGCTCAGTAGATTAATTTTGGATTCAGTTCTTAAATGTATACAGATCAAGTATTTAGCTGATCTGTTTCAGAAATTATTTAAAATAGAAAATTATAATCCAATTTTGAAATAGAACTTTTTTCAAACTTCAGGTCCAAATCAGATTACTCAAAAAGACGTCTTAGAAATACCAAACTTCAAAGTTTTTTCTTTTTACCGTTTTCAACTTTATGCCAATAATGGTCTATGTCTATTTCGCCAGACAAGACGAGAGCTATACTTAGGTCCAAATAGAATTGGAGCAATGTATTTCAGTAGAAAACAATTTTTGTTTTCAATTTTAAAATTTATCCACATTAAGTTTTTAGTTGACCTGTTTGAGTAATTATTTATTTTCAGCCAATTTTGAAATGGAAGCTTTTCAAACTTATTAAATTATTACTCAACAAGACGTCTTAGTGTCAAGCTTCCCAATTATTTACTCTTACAGCGGAAAGAGGTAGAAAGGAAAGAGAGCAGTGAGAGGTGAGATTCTCAGATTCTCAATAGATAGTCAGATGAGTTACTGGTAAACTCAGTTCAAGAAATGATTTCACATGACATGAAATGCATTTATGATAGATGCCACAATATGAGATTCAGAAATAGATGCCACAATATTCAGAAAATAGATGTCACAACTGTTCAGAGGTCACAGGACGTAAGATGTGAGGGGAAAAAGATCTAGTTACTGGTAAACTAGATTAAGAGAGACAGGCAAACATCAATTTGGCAGTAAACTGATGGTTGAAGAAAAAAGGGAACTCTGGTTACTGGTAAACCAGGCTCCTGAATTCGGAAAAACCAGGCCACCTATTGGGATGCTGGTTTTTGTGGAAATGCTTGTCAGTTTAGGGATGGGATAGAAAAATGCACAGAAAATGGTTTTCCAGATATGTTGGAAGGAAGAGGAAAGGAAAAAACACAGTTGGAAAATTAAAATGCTTCCGACAGTGGTTAGAGAAAGAGGGTCCGTGGAACACCTGTGAGACAAAGAACAGCCAATAGACATCAAAATGAAACATTCTCAACAGAGCAGTTTCTGGGTCAGATTTCATCTGATAAGGTTCAAGCTATGCAGAGATGCATAGCTACTACTATTGTGAACTAAGCTATGTGGTGTGAATTGGGTTGTTGCTGTGTTTTCATGACCTTTATTGAAATAGTTCAATGAATGTAGATTATGATATTTTTGATTCAATATGAAATAGGATGTATCCCAGCATACCAACAGATAAAAGACCCAGCAGCTGCTTTAGAAGAATTTAATGTTGACTTGGACCTTCTTGATCACAGAGCTTAAAGTGAGTGACAGAAAACCTCATCAAAACAGAAAACCTCATCATTAGTCCAGAAAACAACTCAGAGGGTTGTTGCTGTACTGAGTCATGTTTCTTACAGGGTTTTGGGCAACAGGGTCCTCATGTGAGCACAACCAACATATCCTGTTTGGACCCAATTTAAAGCAAATGTTTGTAGATATGATTGTGTGTGAGTCAGGTTGGATCAGCTGACAGCTCGGCTGATCCAGGTTGGAACATCCTCTCACCAGGGAGGCAGGCATTTTGGTCCACTTCTCTCTGTGAGGGAGTGTAAAAACGTTTTATTAGTAGCTGACCATAAAACATTCAGGGGTCCAGAACACATATTCGCTAAGGTTCTTTGGTGTCTGTACACAAACTGCTTTGATCTAACAGTTCTGGACTTGTCAGCTCATAACAACCTCTTGGAAGATAAGTGTGTCATGTTCAGAACCTCTACCAGGTTCTTTTTTAAGGGGCAGCATACCCCTGTCTGATTAGAGATGTCTAAGTGACATAAATTAGGTTACCATCAGATATTCAAACCAGATCCAAATACAAACATTCCTTTCTCAAACAATTAAAGGGTGTTATTTTTATGTATTCGTTGCTTACTGTTGACATTCACATTTTTCCATGTGACACAATAAAGAGTATTTCTATTCTAAAAAAATGAAAATGTTCCATGTAGCTTCTTCAGTTAGTCCATCAAAAGCAAGTCAAAGTACATAAATTCTGACCCTGAATGAATTCAAACATTGTGATGAGAATCAGACACTGATTTAAATGTAGAAACATGGATGTCATCATATCCAGTTGCTGATCAGATGACTTTCAGCCTGGTCTTACACAAGTTTAAAGATGCTAAAGTCTTGTACATTTAACTACGTACACAAGCCTCAGTGTTTTTTAAACAATCACTGAGGTGTTCAGTGACATCTAACTTTTTTCAATCAAATAAAGCCACACATTGCTAGTACTCACCTCAATGAGCAGAATTTGGGGGCAATGTCTGGGTAGTCTGAAAGGAGGGAAACAACAGTTGAATTTATTTGACAGAGGCACATACACAAAACTGACAAACTTAAAAAGCAGCAGTCCTATGTTTGCATCGTTCTGCTACTGCTGTGAGCATTTGTCTCTAATTGGGCCTTTTTAAATAGTGCATCTGAAATGCTATAGCAATGAAGATAAGAGTTGGGAGTGACACTATCAACTTACTTATTTTCTCAAGACAGAGTTCTGTCTGAGAAGATTTTTTTAAAAATGTATTGAGTCTGGTTTTAAGATAAATTATCAGAAAAAGAAATTAAAAATGTTAGTCTAAGATTGTAATGTAAATGGATTTTAGACAGCCCATAAGATTACCACCACATTACACATTGGTTTACTGCACAAAGATGGTAGCACAGTACAGAAAAAAAAATATTTCAACAAAATGTGGAAGTTTGCTAAAAAGCTTTTAAGTTTCTCAGCTCAATTTGTGAGATTTCTGTGTTTATGAGATGTTAGTTCAGAATGAAACTGTCAAACATTTTCAGGTTTTCCACATTGTCACTATCTGGTCATATTTTAAATCTTTCCAAATAGAGAATGTTGTAATGCAGTTTGCTGATGTGATCTAGAAGCAGTTTATCTTTAAAAATAATGTACTTACCAGCCAAAGGACGTCGGGACTATGGAGAGCCATTTCAGCCAAAATTAAATAAATAAATAAATGGGTGAAATAAATAAAAAATGATTGAAATAAATCAAAAATGAAGAAAATGAGTGAAATAAATAAATAATTTGTTAAATAAATAATTTAGCTTTTCATTAATCCATTTTTCATTTATTTATTTTTCATATTATCAATTTCTCAATTTCCCTTTTTTCATTAATCTATTTTTCATTTACCCACTTTTCATTAATCTATTTTTCATTTAACCATTTTTTAATTTACTTTTTCATTAACCCCATTTTTCATTTCTTTATTTTTCATATTATCAATTTCCCAATTTCTCTTTTTCATTTATCTATTTTTATTTATCCCTTTATCCATTTACCCATTTTTCATTAATTTATTTTCAATTAACCACTTTTCAATTTCCCTTTTTATTAACCCAATTTTTTCATTTATTTATTTTTTAGATTATCAATTTCTCTATTTCTCTTTTTCATTTATCTATTTTTCATTAATCTATTTTTCATGTGTCCATTTTTAATTTATCCCTTTATCTATTTACCCATTTTTCATTAATCTATTTTTTAATTTAACCATTTTTTGATTTCCTTTTTCCATTAACCCGATTTTCTATTTCCCAGTTTCATTAATCAATTTCTCATATATCCCTTTTTTATTTACCCAATTTTCTTTTATCTATTTTTCATTCAACATTTGTTTGAAAAATCTTTACTTTTCCCATTTTCCAATTCCCCTTATTCATTTAGTATTTCCTTATTTTCTTATTTATCACATTCTATTTCCCCGCAAAACTTAGGAAAAAAATAAATGCAAATGAGGAGAGGCACGTCATCAGGCTACAACTTCCCCAATTGGTTGGTTAGCGTCACACCCATACTTTGCTTCAAGAAAGATGGCGACCTACTAACGGGTTATCAATAAGCTGAAGCTCATTAACTTCATTAGAAAATAGTGTTATTACTCCTGACTTTAGTTTTTGTGTGGCCGCTCAGACAGAACGTGTTTCAGTTGGCGGCTCTCATGGACTCAGAGCTTCACCGTCGGGAGTTTTTATAGTTTGAACGAAGCGGCCGCTGAAGTTGGCTTACGATTGAAGGTTCGGGACACCTTCGTAGCTACCAGCTGTGATCCAACTATAAGGAGCAACTTTACTGTACATCGTAAGTGAACTGCAATATCCAGAGGCAGCTCTACGGAGCATCGACCTGAAAGAATGAGAGTGGAGAGCCTTGGAGATCTGCATCGGAGGCCATCTTTCAGACATGCACCGCTGCTGTCCGTCCAGGATCCTCCGGTTGCCCAGACGTTACACGGTAAGCTACTAACGCTGATGTTTGTTTTCCAACTACAGTCATATTTAATCAATAGGGCTCAATTACGATCGTGGAAGGTTTTGAGTTGATCTCGGCAGTAGGTGACAAACTGAACGCCTCCAGGATGTTGAGACCAGCACGTCCTCTGATCCAATACATCTTATTAAGAATAAAATCAACAAAACGTGTTCAAATTAATGGCCCAACAGGTTGATTAAAGACAGTAAAAAGGTAGGAGTGGTTTCAAGTCGATGGCCTTTATTTTACCTTTGTAAACAGACAACCTGAATACAGTGACCTTTAGTGAGGGTACAGAATGGAGAAAAGCTGAACTCATGCTACAATCTTTGCCTCTCTTGGTTACATCCCTGAGGTGTGCCAAGTGTGGCCCACATGCATATAAAGTAAATATGACTATTAAATTAAGTATTTCTTTGTATGTATAACTTGCCCACCTTAGTTTCCCTGTTTTTGGTCAACGTGTGCCTCAACATGTGGTTACTGTTCCTTAGAGGTGGACAGAGGACCCACAATTTATCCTCCAGGAATAACAGTAGCACATCAACATGTTTTTACTCAAAGTAAATCGTAGCTGAATAAGAAATTAAACAAGAGTAAAGAAGCATTTGGTAAAAAGTTTCAGTACCGAGTAACTGATCAAGTTACCAATTATTTCATATCTAAAAAAAATTACACAATTAGAAGGCCCAAAATATTAAGTTCAGTGGAAATTTTGGTATTTTAAAGACAAAATGAAAAATTACATATTATGAAATATGAATTCCACCATTCATTTCAATGGGCAAAATATTTGCACAAAAGTGCAATTATTTCAAAAAGTGCAATAGTGAAGGTTACCAAAAGTCATAGCACCATTCTCCTGAAGGAGCTGAACGTTTTGATATATAATTTAGTACAATTAGTGAAACGTAGTGAAAGTAGTTAAGCGACAAAAAACGTACGGAAGACAGAATAATAATAAAGATAAAGAAAAACAGAAACACTATAAGTGAGAATGCATTGAATGCATTCTCACTGATAACTAGAAAAATAGCTGTTCCTAGCGAAACAGCCGTGAGAATGCATATTTGCAGAATGACTGCTGCAGAAATGCCAGAAAAAGTACAGAAAAGCTTAAGAAGTAGAAGAAAGCAGAAGAAATTGAAACAGTTGAACAGTGAAATGTAACAAACTGCAGAAATTAGCTGAAGCTGAAATTAGTACACCACCAGAAATATTTGAAGAAGTGAAACTTAACATAAAGAGCCAAATAAGCATATTTGCAGAATGATTGATGGAGAAATATAAGAAACTTGAGAACAAAGAGTAAGAAAAGCATAAGAAAGCTAGTCATACTTTGTAGAAATCCGATGCCAAGTAGTGAAACTTTGCAAAAGTGTTGCAGAATTCAGCTGAAGAAGCAGAAGTTTGTGTGCAACATGAATTATTTGAAAAAGTCAAAAAGTGAAACAGAGCGTAAGAAAGAGCACAATTAGCACACGAGGAAATTAGTGCAAACCCAGAAATAGTTGAAACAATTGAACAGTGAAACATCAAAAAGCTTAAATTAGCGGAAGCAGAAAAAACAGAAATATTTGAAGGAGTAAAACAGAAAAACCAATAGCAAAAGGGTCAGAAGAAGCAGAAAAGTTTGATATATGAATTGATAAAATTGATAAAAGTTTGAGAAGACCTTTGCCGACAGTAAAACCAGTAGAACCAAAGGAATATACAGAAAAGTAGACAAGCAAAATGCATAGAAACATAGAAATAGTTGAAACAATTGAATAGTGAATATACTATATTAATAATATAATAGTGAATTAATAGTGAATTATACTGTATAAATTATATAGTATATAAATTATAGCAGAATTCAGCAGAAGAAGCAGGAGTTTGTGTGCAACCTGAATTATTTGAAAAAGTCAAAAAGTGAAACAGAGTTTAAGAAAGAGCATAATTGAAACAACAGGAAATTAGTGCAATCCCAGGAATAGTTGAAACAATTGAATAGTGAAACCGTAATAAGTATAAAAAATTAGTGGAAACAGTAAACCAGAAATATTTGAAGGAGTAAACAGAGCAAAACATAAAGCAAAAAGGGTCAGAAGAAGCAGAAATGTTTGATATATGAATTTATAAAATTGATTAAAGATTGTAGAATATCTTCAAAGATAGTAAAACCCGTAGAACCAGAAG
>NW_027675142.1:0-75000 GCF_904066995.2 Poecilia reticulata | reverse complement strand
GAATTATTTGAAAAAGTCAAAAAGTGAAACAGAGTTTAAGAAAGAGCATAATTGAAACAAAAGGAAATAAGTGCAATCCCAGAAATAGTTGAAACAATTGAATAGTGAAACAGTAATAAGTATAAAAAATTAGTGGAAACAGTAAACCAGAAATATTTGAAAGAGTAAAAAAGAGCAAAAACTAAAGCAAAAAGGGTCAGAAGAAGCAGAAATGTTTGATATATGAATTTATAAAATTGATTAAAAATTGTAGATCTTCAAATATAGTAAAACCAGTGGAATCAGAAGGAAAACAGAAAAGTAGACAAGCAGAATGCATAGACACAGATAAAAACAGAGCACAAAAAGAAAATACATTGAAAGAATAGGAGAAAGTGTGACAAGGTTGTACTCCAGAGGAGTTAAACAGAAAACAGTAAATCCTGTAACAATGATAGTAATAATTCCATAAAGTAGACACTTGTGGCTACATTTTAAAGCATAAAATATTTCTCTACAGTGAAATATGTATGAACAGCATAATTTTGTTTATAAAAGAGCAGAAAAAGTTCAAAAACGGAAGTTACTAGAGTGTACACTCAAGTAACTGAAATCAGTTACAGAGTTCCACCATAGGAAATAATGGGGCAAAAAATTTGCACAAAAGGGCAATTATTTCAAAAAGTGCAATAGTGAAGTTTACCAAAAGTCATAGCACCATTCTCCTGAAGGAGCTGAACGTTTTGATATAAAAATTAGTACAATTAGTGAAAGATAGTGAGAGTAGTTAAACCACGAAAAACGTACGGAAGTCAGAATAATAATAATAAAGATAAAGAAAAACAGAAACACTATAAGTGAGAATGCATTGAATGCATTCTCACTGACTAGAAAAATAGCTGTTCCTAGCGAAACAGCCGTGAGAATGCATATTTGCAGAATGTCTGCTGCAGAAATGCAAGAAAAAGTAGAGAAAAGCACAAGAAGTGAAGGAAAGCAGAAGAAAGCAGAAGAAAGCGGAAGAAATAGAAATAGTTGAATCAGTTGAATAGTGAATATACTATATTAATATATTTAATAGTGAATTAATAGTGAATTATACTGCAGAAATTATATAAAATATATAATATATAAATAATAGCAGAAATCAGCAGAAGCAGGAGTTTGTGTGCAACCTGAATTATTTGAAAAAGTCAAAAAGTGAAACAGAGTTTAAGAAAGAGCATAATTGAAACAACAGGAAATTAGTGCAATCCCAGGAATAGTTGAAACAATTGAATAGTGAAACAGTAATAAGTATAAAAAATTAGTGGAAACAGTAAACCAGAAATATTTGAAGGAGTAAAACAGAGCAAAACCTAAAGCAAACAGGGTCAGAAGAAGTAGAAATGTTTGATATATGAATTTATAAAATTGATTAAAGATTGTAGAAGATCTTCAAATATAGTAAAACCAGTAGAACCAGAAGGCAAACAGAAAAGTAGACAAGCAGAATGCATAGACACAGATAAAAACAGAGCACAAGAAGAAAATACATTGAAAGAATAGGAGAAAGTGTGACAAGGTTGTACTCCAGAGGAGTTTAACAGAAAACAGTAAAACCTGTAGCAAAGATAGTAATAATTCCATAAAGTAGACACGTGTGGCTACATTTTAATGCATAAAATATTTCTCTACAGTGAAATATGTATGAACAGCATAATTTTGTTCATAAAAGAGCAGAAAAAGTTCAAAAACGGCAGTTACTAGAGTGGCCACTCAAGTAACTGAAATCAGTTACAGAGTTCCACCATAGGAAATAATGGGGCAATAAATTTGCACAAAAGGGCAATTATTTCAAAAAGTGCAATAGTGAAGTTTACCAAAAGTCATAGCACCATTCTCCTGAAGGAGCTGAACGTTTTGATATATAAATTAGTACAATTAGTGAAAGATAGTGAGAGTAGTTAAACCACGAAAAACGTACGGAAGCCAGAATAATAATAATAAAGAAAAACAGAAACACTATAAGTGAGAATGCATTGAATGCATTCTCACTGACTAGAAAAATAGCTGTTCCTAGCGAAACAGCCGTGAGAATGCATATTTGCAGAATGACTGCTGCAGAAATGCCAGAAAAAGTAGAGAAAAGTTTAAGGAGTAGAAGAAAGCAGAAGAAAGCAGAAGAAATAGAAATAGTTGAATCAGTTGAATAGTGAATATACTATATTAATATATTTAATAGTGAATTAATAGTGAATTATACTGCATAAATTATATAAATTATATAATATATAAATTATAGCAGAATTCAGCAGAAGCAGGAGTTTGTGTGCAACCTGAATTATTTGAAAAAGTCAAAAAGTGAAACAGAGTTTAAGAAAGAGCATAATTGAAACAACAGGAAATTAGTGCAATCCCAGGAATAGTTGAAACAATTGAATAGTGAAACAGTCATAAGTATAAAACATTAGTGGAAACAGTAAACCAGAAATATTTGAAGAAGTAAAAAAGAGGAAAACCAAAAGCAAAAAGGTTCAGAAGAAGTAGAAATGTTTGATATATAAATTTATAAAATTGATTAAAGATAGTAGAAGATCTTAAAAGATAGTAAAACCAGTAAAATCAGAAGGCAAACAGAAAGTAGACAAGCAGAATGCATAGACACAGATAAAAACAGAGCACAAGAAGAAAATACATTGAAAGAATAGGAGAAAGTGTGACAAGGTTGTACTCCAGAGGAGTTTAACAGAAAACAGTAAATCCTGTAGTAATTATAGTAATAATTCCATAAAGTAGACACTAGTGGCTATATTTTATTGCATAAAATGTTTCTCTACAGTGAAATATGTATGAACAGTATAATTTTGTTTGTCAAACAGCAGAAAAAGTTCAAAAACGGCAGTTCGCCGAATTTCCCCATTCATTTCAATGGGCAAAATATTTGCACAAAAGTGCAATTATTTCAAAAAGTGCAATAGTGAAGGTTACCAAAAGTCATAGCACCATTCTCCTGAAGGAGCTGAACGTTTTGATATATAATTTAGTACAATTAGTGAAAGATAGTGAAAGTAGTTAAGCGACAAAAAACGTACGGAAGACAGAATAATAATAATAACTAGAAAAATAGCTGTTCCTAGCGAAACAGCCGTGAGAATGCATATTTGCAGAATGACTGCTGCAGAAATGCAAGAAAATGTGGAGAAAAGCTTAAGAAGTAGAAGAAAGCAGAAGAAATTGAAATAGTTGAAACAGTTGAACAGTGAAACGTAGCAAACTGCAGAAATTAGCTGAAGCTGAAATTAGTACACAATCAGAAATATTTGAAGAACTGAAACTTAACATAAAGGGCCAAATAAGCATATTTGCAGAATGATTGAAGGAGAAATATAAGAAACTTGAGAACAAAGAGTAAGAAATTGGAAAAAAGCATAAGAAAGATAGTCATACATTGTAGAAATCCTTTGCCAAGTTGTGAAACTTTGCAAAAGTGTTGTAGAATAAAGCAGAAGAAGCAGAAGTTTGTGTGCAACCTGAATTATTTGAAAAAGTCAAAAAGTGAAACAGAGCGTAAGAAAGAGCACAATTAGCACACGAGGAAATTAGTGCAAACCCAGAAATAGTTGAAGCAATTGAAAAGTGAAACATTAAAAAGCTTAAATTAGAGGAATCAGAAAAACCAGAAATATTTGAAGGAGTAAAACAGAGCAAAACCAAAAGCAATAAGGGTCAGAAGAAGCAGAAAAGTTTGATATATGAATTGATAAAATTGATAAAAGTTTCAGAAGACCTTTGCAGACAGTAAAACCAGTAGAACCAAAGGAATATCCAGAAAAGAAGACAAGCAAAATGCATAGAAACATAGAAATAGTTGAAACAATTGAAACAATTGAATAGAGAATATACTATATTAATAATATAATAGTGAATTAATAGTGAATTATACTGTATAAATTATATAATATATAAATTATAGCAGAATTCAGCAGAAGCAGGAGTTTGTGTGCAACCTGAATTATTTGAAAAAGTCAAAAAGTGAAACAGAGTTTAAGAAAGAGCATAATTGAAACAACAGGAAATTAGTGCAATCCCAGGAATAGTTGAAACAATTGAATAGTGAAACAGTAATAAGTATAAAACATTAGTGGAAACAGTAAAACAGAAATATTTGAAGGAGTAAAACAGAGGAAAACCAAAAGCAAAAAGGTTTAGAAGAAGTAGAAATGTTTGATATATAAATTTATAAAATTGATTAAAGATAGTAGAAGATCTTAAAAGATAGTAAAACCAGTAAAACCAGAAGGCAAACAGAAAAGTAGACAAGCAGAATGCATAGACACAGATAAAAACAGAGCACAAGAAGAAAATACATTGAAAGAATAGGAGAAAGTGTGACAAGGTTGTACTCCAGAGGAGTTTAACAGAAAACAGTAAATCCTGTAGTAATTATAGTAATAATTCCATAAAGTAGACACTAGTGGCTATATTTTAATGCATAAAATATTTCTCTACAGTGAAATATGTATGAACAGCATAATTTTGTTTGTCAAACAGCAGAAAAAGTTCAAAAACGGCAGTTCGCCGAATTCCCCCATTCATTTCAATGGGCAAAATATTTGCACAAAAGTGCAATTATTTCAAAAAGTGCAATAGTGAAGGTTACCAAAAGTCATAGCACCATTCTCCTGAAGGAGATGAACGTTTTGATATATAAATTAGTACAATTAGTGAAAGATAGTGAAAGTAGTTAAGCGACAAAAAAACGTACGGAAGACAGAATAATAATAATAACTAGAAAAATAGCTGTTCCTAGCGAAACAGCCGTGAGAATGCATATTTGCAGAATGACTGCTGCAGAATTGCAAGTAAATGTGGAGAAAAGCTTAAGAAGTAGAAGAAAGCAGAAGAAATTGAAATAGTTGAAACAGTTGAACAGTGAAACGTAGCAAACTGCAGAAATTAGCTGAAGCTGAAATTAGTACACAATCAGAAATATTTGAAGAACTGAAACTTAACATAAAGGGCCAAATAAGCATATTTGCAGAATGATTGAAGGAGAAATATAAGAAACTTGAGAACAAAGAGTAAGAAATTGGAAAAAAGCATAAGAAAGATAGTCATACATTGTAGAAATCCTTTGCCAAGTTGTGAAACTTTGCAAAAGTGTTGTAGAATAAAGCAGAAGAAGCAGAAGTTTGTGTGCAACCTGAATTATTTGAAAAAGTCAAAAAGTGAAACAGAGCGTAAGAAAGAGCACAATTAGCACACGAGGAAATTAGTGCAAACCCAGAAATAGTTGAAGCAATTGAAAAGTGAAACATTAAAAAGCTTAAATTAGAGGAATCAGAAAAACCAGAAATATTGAAGGAGTAAAACAGAGCAAAACCAAAAGCAAAAAGGGTCAGAAGAAGCAGAAAAGTTTGATATATGAATTGATAAAATTGATAAAAGTTTGAGAAGACCTTTGCAGACAGTAAAACCAGTAGAACCAAAGGAATATCCAGAAAAGAAGACAAGCAAAATGCATAGAAACATAGAAATAGTTGAAACAATTGAAACAATTGAATAGTGAATATACTATATTAATAATATAATAGTGAATTAATAGTGAATTATACTGTATAAATTATATAATATATAAATTATAGCAGAATTCAGCAGAAGCAGGAGTTTGTGTGCAACCTGAATTATTTGAAAAAGTCAAAAAGTGAAACAGAGTTTAAGAAAGAGCATAATTGAAACAACAGGAAATTAGTGCAATCCCAGAAATAGTTGAAACAATTGAATAGTGAAACAGTAATAAGTATAAAAACTTAGTGGAAACAGTAAACCAGAAATATTTGAAGGAGTAAAACAGAGCAAAACTTAAAGCAAACAGGGTCAGAAGAAGTAGAAATGTTTGATATATGAATTTATAAAATTGATTAAAGATTGTAGAAGATCTTCAAATATAGTAAAACCCGTAGAACCAGAAGGAAAACAGAAAAGTAGACAAGCAGAATGCATAGAAAAAGATAAAAACAGAGCACAAGAAGAAAATACATTGAAAGAATAGGAGAAAGTGTGACAAGGTTGTACTCCAGAGGAGTTTAACAGAAAACAGTAAAACCTGTAGCAAAGATAGTAATAATTCCATAAAGTAGACACGTGTGGCTACATTTTAATGCATAAAATATTTCTCTACAGTGAAATATGTATGAACAGCATAATTTTGTTCATAAAAGAGCAGAAAAAGTTCAAAAACGGCAGTTACTAGAGTGGCCACTCAAGTAACTGAAATCAGTTACAGAGTTCCACCATAGGAAATAATGGGGCAATAAATTTGCACAAAAGGGCAATTATTTCAAAAAGTGCAATAGTGAAGTTTACCAAAAGTCATAGCACCATTCTCCTGAAGGAGCTGAACGTTTTGATATATAAATTAGTACAATTAGTGAAAGATAGTGAGAGTAGTTAAACCACGAAAAACGTACGGAAGCCAGAATAATAATAACTAGAAAAATAGCTGTTCCTAGCGAAACAGCCGTGAGAATGCATATTTGCAGAATGTCTGCTGCAGAAATGCAAGAAAATGTGGGAATAGCTTAAAAAGTAGAAGAAAGCAGGAGAAATTGAAATAGTTGAAACAGTTTATCAGTGAAACGTAGCAAACTGCAGAAATTAGCTGAAGCTGAAATTAGTACACAACCAGAAATATTTGAAGAAGTGAAACTTAACATAAAGGGCCAAATAAGCATATTTGCAGAATGATTGATGGAGAAATATAAGAAACTTGAGAACAAAGAGTAAGAAATTGGAAAAAAGCATAAGAAAGCTAGTCATACATTGTAGAAATCCTTTGCCAAGTAGTGAAACTTTGCAAAAGTGTTGCAGAATTCAGCTGAAGAAGCAGAAGTTTGTGTGCAACATGAATTATTTGAAAAAGTCAAAAAGTGAAACAGAGCGTAAGAAAGAGCACAATTAGCACACGAGGAAATTAGTGCAAACCCAGAAATAGTTGAAACAATTGAACAGTGAAACATCAAAAAGCTTAAATTAGCGGAATCAGAAAAACCAGAAATATTTGAAGGAGTAAAACAGAGCAAAACCAAAAGCAATAAGGGTCAGAAGAAGCAGAAAAGTTTGATATATGAATTGATAAAATTGATAAAAGTTTGAGAAGACCTTTGCAGACAGAAAAACAAGTAGAACCAAAGCAATATTCAGAAAAGTAGACAAGCAAAATGCATAGAAACATAGAAATAGTTGAAACAATTGAATAGTGAATATACAATATTTATATATTTAATAGTGAATTAATAGTGATATATATATTGTATAAATTATATAATATATAAATTATAGCAGAATTCAGCAGAAGAAGCAGGAGTTTGTGTGCAACCTGAATTATTAGAAAAAGTCAAAAAGTGAAACAGAGTTTAAGAAAGAGCATAACTGAAACAAAAGGAAATAAGTGCAATCCCAGGAATAGTTGAAACAATTGAATAGTGAAACAGTAATAAGTATAAAAAATTAGTGGAAACAGTAAACCAGAAATATTTGCAGGAGTAACACAGAGCAAAAGCAAAAAGGATCAGAAGAAGCAGAAATGTTTGATATATGAATGTATAAAATTGATTATAGTTTGTAGAAGATCTTAAAAGATAGTAAAACCCATAGAACCCGAAGGAAAACAGAAAAGTAGACAAGCAGAATGCATAGACACAGATAAAAACAGAGCACAAGAAGAAAATACATTGAAAGAATAGGAGAAACTGTGACAAGGTTGTACTCCAGAGGAGTTTAACAGAAAACAGTAAATCCTGTAGCAAAGATAGTAATAATTCCATAAAATAGACACTATTGGCTACATTTTAATTCATAAAATATTTCTCTACAGTGAAATATGAATGAACAGCATAATTTTGTTTATAAAAGAGCAGAAAAAGTTCAAAAATGGCAGTTACTAGAGTGGCCACTCAAGTAACTGAAATCAGTTACAGAGTTCCACCATAGGAAATAATGGGGCAATAAATTTGCACAAAAGGGCAATTATTTCAAAAAGTGCAATAGTGAAGTTTACCAAAAGTCATAGCTCCATTCTCCTGAAGAAGCTGAACGTTTTGATATATAAATTAGTACAATTAGTGAAAGATAGTGAGAGTAGTTAAACCACAAAAAACGTACGGAAGACAGAATAATAATAACTAGAAAAATAGCTGTTCCTAGCGAAACAGCCGTGAGAATGCATATTTGCAGAATGACTGCTGCAGAAATGCAAGAAAATGTGGAGAAAAGCTTAAGAAGTAGAAGAAAGCATGAGAAATTGCAATAGTTGAAACAGTTGAATAGTGAAACATAGCAAACTGCAGAAATTAGCTGAAGCTGAAATTAGTACACAAACAGAAATATTTAAAGATGTGCAACATAACATAAAGTGCCAAATAAGCATATTTGCAGAATAATTGATGGAGAAATATGAGAAACTTGAGAACAAAGAGTAAGAAATTGGAAAAAAGCATAAGAAAGCTAGTCATACATTGTAGAAATCCTTTGCCAAGTAGTGAAACTTAGCAAAAGTATTGCAGAATTCAGCTGAAGAAGCAGAAGTTTGTGTGCAACATGAATTATTTGATAAAGTCAAAAAGTGAAACAGAGCGTAAGAAAGAGCACAATTAGCACACGAGGAAATTAGTGCAAACCCAGAAATAGTTGAAACAATTGAACAGTGAAACAGCAATAAGCATAAAAAATTAGTGGAAACAGTAAACCAGAAATATTTGAAGGAGTTAAACAGCAAAACCAAAAGCAAAAAGGGTAAGAAGAAGCAGAAATGTTTGATATATGAATTTATAAAATTGATTAAAGATTGTAGAAGATCTTAAAAGATAGTAAAACCAGTAGAACCAGAAGGCAAACAGAAAAGTAGACAAGCAAAATGCATAGAAACATGGAAATAGTTGAAACAATTGAATAGTGAATATACTATATTAATAGTATAATAGTGAATTAATAGTGAATTATATTGTATAAATTATATAATATATAAATTATAGCAGAATTCAGCAGAAGAAGCAGAAGTTTGTGGGAAACCTGAATTATTTGAAAAAGTCAAAAAGTGAAACAGAGTTTAAGAAAGAGCATAATTGAAACAAAAGGAAATTAGTGCAAATCCAGAAATAGTTGAAACAATTGAATAGTGAAACAGCAATAAGCATAGAAAATTAGTGGAAACAGTAAACTAGAAATATTTGAAGGGGTAAGAAGTAGAAGAAAGCAGAAGAAAGCGGAAGAAATAGAAATAGTTGAAACTATTGAATAGTGAATATACTATATTAATTTATTTAATAGTGAATTAATAGTGAATTATACTGTATAAATTATATAAATTATATAATATATTAATTATAGCAGAATTCAGCAGTAGCAGGAGGTTGTGTGCAACCTGAATTATTTGAAAAAGTCAAAAAGTGAAACAGTTTAAGAAAGAGCATAATTGAAACAACAGGAAATTAGTGCAATCCCAGGAATAGTTGAAACAATTAAATAGTGAAACCGTAATAAGTATAAAAAATTAGTGAAAACAGTAAACCAGAAATATTTGAAGGAGTAAAACAGAGGAAAACCAAAAGCAAAAAGGGTCAGAAGAAGAAGAAATGTTTGATATATGAATTTATAAAATTGATTAAAGATAGTAGAAGATCTTAAAAGATAGTAAAACCAGTAGAACCAGAAGGCAAACAGAAAAGTAGACAAGCAGAATGCATAGACACAGATAAAAAGAGCACAAGAAGAAAATACATTGAAAGAATAGGAGAAAGTGTGACAAGGTTGTACTCCAGAGGAGTTTAACAGAAAACAGTAAATCCTGTAACAATCATAGTAATAATTCCATAAAGTAGACACTAGTGGCTACATTTTAAAGCATAAAATATTTCTCTACAGTGAAATATGTATGAACAGCATAATTGTGTTTCTAAAAGAGCTGAAAAAGTACAAAAACGGCAGTTACTAGAGTGGCCACTCTAGTAACTGAAATCAGTTACAGAGTTCCACCATAGGAAATAATGGGGCAATAAATTTGCACAAAAGGGCAATTATTCAAAAAGTATAATAGTGAAGTTTACCAAAAGATATAGCTCCATTCTCCTGAAGAAGCTGAACGTTTTGATATATAAATTAGTACAATTAGTGAAAGATAGTGAAAGTAGTTAAGCGACAAAAAACGTACGGAAGACAGAATAATAATAATAAAGAGAAACAGAAACACTATAAGTGAGAATGCATTGAATGCATTCTCACTGACTAGAAAAATAGCTGTTCCTAGCGAAACAGCCGTGAGAATGCATATTTGCAGAATGACTGCTGCAGAAATGCCAGAAAAAGTACAGAAAAGCTTAAGAAGTATAAGATATCAGAAGAAATAGAAAATAGTTGAAACAGTTGAACAGTGAAATGTAGCAAACTGCAGATAATTGCTGAAGCTGAAATTAGTACACCACCAGAAATATTTGAAGAAGTGAAACTTAACATAAAGGGCCAAATAAGCATATTTGAAGAATGATTGATGGAGAAATAAAAGAAACTTGAGAACAAAGAGTAAGAAAAGCATAAAAAAGCTAGTCATACTTTGTAGAAATCCTTGGCCAAATAGTGAAACTTAGCAAAAGTGTTGCACAATTCAGCTGAAGAAGCAGAAGTTTGTGTGCAACATGAATTATTTGAAAAAGTCAAAAAGTGAAACAGAGCGTAAGAAAGAGCACAATTAGCACACGAGGAAATTAGTGCAAACCCAGAAATAGTTGAAACAATTGAACAGTGAAACATCAAAAAGATTAAATTAGCGGAATCAGAAAAATCAGAAATATTTGAAGGAGTAAAACAGAGCAAAACCAAAAGCAATAAGGGTCAGAAGAAGCAGAAAAGTTTGATATATGAATTGATAAAATTGATAAAAGTTTGAGAAGACCTTTGCAGACAGTAAAACCAGTAGAACCAAAGGAATATCCAGAAAAGTAGACAAGCAAAATGCATAGAAACATAGAAATAGTTTAAACAATTGAATAGTGAATATACTATATTAATAATATAATAGTGAATTAATAGTGAATTATACTGTATAAATTATATAATATATAAATTATAGCAGAATTCAGCAGAAAAAGCAGGAGTTTGTGTGCAACCTGAATTATTTGAAAAAGTCAAAAAGTGAAACAGAGTTTAAGAAAGAGCATAAATTAAACAACAGGAAATTAGTGCAATCCCAGAAATAGTTGAAACAATTGAATAGTGAAACAGTAATAAGTATAAAAAATTAGTGGAAACAGTAAACCAGAAATATTTGAAGGAGTAAACGGAGCAAACCTAAAGCAAATAGGGTCAGAAGAAGCAGAAATGTTTGATATATGAATTTATAAAATTGATTAAAGATAGTAGAAGATCTTAAAAGATAGTAAAACCAGTGGAACCAGAAGGAAAACAGAAAAGTAGACAAGCAGAATGCATAGACACAGATAAAAACAGAGCACAAGAAGAAAATACATTGAAAGAATAGGAGAAAGTGTGACAAGGTTGTACTCCAGAGGAGTTTAACAGAAAACAGTAAATCCTGTAACAATGATAGTAATAATTCCATAAAGTAGACACTAGTGGCTACATTTTAATGCATAAAATATTTCTCTACAGTGAAATATGTATGAACAGTAAAATTTTGTTTGTAAAAGAGCAGAAAAAGTTCAAAAACGGCAGTTACTAGAGTGTACACTCAAGTAACTGAAATCAGTTACAGAGTTCCACCATAGGAAATAATGGGGCAAAAGATTTGCACAAAAGGGCAATTATTTCAAAAAGTGCAATAGTGAAGGTTACCAAAAGTCATAGCACCATTCTCCTGAAGGAGCTGAACGTTTTGATATATAAATTAGTACAATTAGTGAAAGATAGTGAGAGTAGTTAAACCATGAAAAACGTACGGAAGACAGAATAATAATAATAATATAATAATAAAGATAAAGAAAAACAGAATCACTATAAGTGAGAATGCATTGAATGCATTCTCACTGATAACTAGAACTAGAAAAATAGCTGTTCCTAGCGAAACAGCCGTGAGAATGCATATTTGCAGAATGACTGCTGCAGAAATGCAAGAAAATGTGGGGAATAGCTTAAGAAGTAGAAGAAAGCAGAAGAAATTGAAATAGTTGAAACAGTTGAACAGTGAAACGTAGCAAACTGCAGAAATTAGCTGAAGCTGAAATTAGTACACAACCAGAAATATTTGAAGAAGTGAAACTTAACATAAAGAGCCAAATAAGCATATTTGCAGAATGATTGAAGGAGAAATATAAGAAACTTGAGAACAAAGAGTAAGAAATTGGAAAAAAGCATAAGAAAGCTAGTCATACATTGTAGAAATCCTTTGCCAAGTAGTGAAACTTAGCAAAAGTGTTGCAGAATTCAGCTGAAGAAGCAGAAGTTTGTGTGCAACATGAATTATTTGAAAAAGTCAAAAAGTGAAACAGAGCGTAAGAAAGAGCACAATTAGCACACAAGGAAATTAGTGCAAACCCAGAAATAGTTGAAACAATTGAACAGTGAAACATCAAAAGCTTAAATTAGCGGAATCAGAAAAACCAGAAATATTTGAAGGAGTAAAACAGAGGAAAACCAAAAGCAAAAAGGGACAGAAAAAGCGAAAAAGTTTGATATATGAATTGATAAAATGGATAAAAGTTTGAGAAGACCTTAGCCGATAGTAAAACCAGAAGAACCAAAGGAATATACAGAAAAGTAGACAAGCAAAATGCATACAAACATAGAAATAGGTGAAACAATTGAATAGTGAATATACTATTTTAATAATGTAATAGTCAATTAATAGTTAATTATACTGTATAAATTATATAATATATAAATTATAGCAGGATTCAGCAAAAGAAGCAGGAGTTTGAGTGCAACCTGAATTATTTGAAAAAGTAAAAAAGTGAAACAGAGTTTAAGAAAGAGCATAATTGAAACAACAGGAAATTAGTGCAATCCCAGAAATAGTTGAAACAATTGAATAGTGAAACAGAAAAGTAGACAAGCAGAATGCATAGACACAGATAAAAACAGAGCACAAGAAGAAAATACATTGAAAGAATAGGAGAAAGTGTGACAAGGTTGTACTCCAGAGGAGTTTAACAGAAAACAGTAAAACCTGTAGCAAAGATAGTAATAAATCCATAAAGTAGACACGTGTGGCTACATTTTAATGCATAAAATATTTCTATACAGTGAAATATGTATGAACAGCATAATTTTGTTTATAAAAGAGCAGAAAAAGTTCAAAATGGCAGTTACTAGAGTGGACACTCTAGTAACTGAAATCAGTTACAGAGTTCCACCATAGGAAATAATGGGGCAATAAATTTGCACAAAAGGGCAATTATTTCAAAAAGTGCAATAGTGAAGTTTACCAAAAGTCATAGCTCCATTCTCCTGAAGAAGCTGAACGTTTTGATATATAAATTAGTACAATTAGTGAAAGATAGTGAGAGTAGTTAAACCACAAAAAACGTACGGAAGACAGAATAATAATAATAATAATAATAAAGGGAAACAGAAACACTATAAGTGAGAATGCATTGATGCATTCTCACTGAAAATAGCTGTTCCTAGCGAAACAGCCGTGAGAATGCATATTTGCAGAATGACTGCTGCAGAAATGCAAGAAAATGTGGAGAAAAGCTTAAGAAGTAGAAGAAAGCATGAGAAATTGCAATAGTTGAAACAGTTGAATAGTGAAACATAGCAAACTGCAGAAATTAGCTGAAGCTGAAATTAGTACACAAACAGAAATATTTAAAGATGTGCAACATAACATAAAGTGCCAAATAAGCATATTTGCAGAATAATTGATGGAGAAATATGAGAAACTTGAGAACAAAGAGTAAGAAATTGGAAAAAAGCATAAGAAAGCTAGTCATACATTGTAGAAATCCTTTGCCAAGTAGTGAAACTTAGCAAAAGTATTGCAGAATTCAGCTGAAGAAGCAGAAGTTTGTGTGCAACATGAATTATTTGATAAAGTCAAAAAGTGAAACAGAGCGTAAGAAAGAGCACAATTAGCACACGAGGAAATTAGTGCAAACCCAGAAATAGTTGAAACAATTGAACAGTGAAACAGCAATAAGCATAAAAAATTAGTGGAAACAGTAAACCAGAAATATTTGAAGGAGTAAAACAGCAAAACCAAAAGCAAAAAGGGTAAGAAGAAGCAGAAATGTTTGATATATGAATTTATAAAATTGATTAAAGATTGTAGAAGATCTTAAAAGATAGTAAAACCAGTAGAACCAGAAGGCAAACAGAAAAGTAGACAAGCAAATGCATAGAAACATGGAAATAGTTGAAACAATTGAATAGTGAATATACTATATTAATAGTATAATAGTGAATTAATAGTGAATTATATTGTATAAATTATATAATATATAAATTATAGCAGAATTCAGCAGAAGAAGCAGAAGTTTGTGGGAAACCTGAATTATTTGAAAAAGTCAAAAAGTGAAACAGAGTTTAAGAAAGAGCATAATTGAAACAAAAGGAAATTAGTGCAAATCCAGAAATAGTTGAAACAATTGAATAGTGAAACAGCAATAAGCATAGAAAATTAGTGGAAACAGTAAACCAGAAATATTTGAAGGGGTAAGAAGTAGAAGAAAGCAGAAGAAAGCGGTAGAAATAGAAATAGTTGAAACTATTGAATAGTGAATATACTATATTAATTTATTTAATAGTGAATTAATAGTGAATTATACTGTATAAATTATATAAATTATATACTACATTAATTATAGCAGAATTCAGCAGTAGCAGGCGGCTGTGTGCAACCTGAATTATTTGATAAAGTCAAAAAGTCAAACAGAGTTTAAGAAAGAGCATAATTGTAACAACAGGAAATTAGTGCAATCCCAGGAATAGTTGAAACAATTAAATAGTGAAACCGTAATAAGTATAAAAAATTAGTGAAAACAGTAAACCAGAAATATTTGAAGGAGTAAAACAGAGGAAAACCAAAGCAAAAAGGGTCAGAAGAAGAAGAAATGTTTGATATATGAATTTATAAAATTGATTAAAGATAGTAGAAGATCTTAAAAGATAGTAAAACCAGTAGAACCAGAAGGCAAACAGAAAAGTAGACAAGCAGAATGCATAGACACAGATAAAAACAGAGCACAAGAAAAAATACATTGAAAGAATAGGAGAAAGTGTGACAAGGTTGTACTCCAGAGGAGTTTAACAGAAAACAGTAAAACCTGTTGCAATGATAGTAATACTTCCATAAAGTAGACACTAGTGGCTACATTTTAAAGCATAAAATATTTCTCTACAGTGAAATATGTATGAACAGCATAATTTTGTTTCTAAAAGAGCTGAAAAAGTACAAAAACGGCAGTTACTAGAGTGGCCACTCTAGTAACTGAAATCAGTTACAGAGTTCCACCATAGGAAATAATGGGGCAATAAATTTGCACAAAAGGGCAATTATTTCAAAAAGTATAATAGTGAAGTTTACCAAAAGATATAGCTCCATTCTCCTGAAGAAGCTGAACGTTTTGATATATAAATTAGTACAATTAGTGAAAGATAGTGAAAGTAGTTAAACGACAAAAAACGTACGGAAGACAGAATAATAATAATAACTAGAAAAATAGCTGTTCCTAGCGAAACAGCCGTGAGAATGCATATTTGCAGAATGACTGCTGCAGAAATGCAAGAAAATGTGGAGAAAAGCTTAAGAAGTAGAAGAAAGCATGAGAAATTGCAATAGTTGAAACAGTTGAATAGTGAAACATAGCAAACTGCAGAAATTAGCTGAAGCTGAAATTAGTACACAAACAGAAATATTTAAAGATGTGCAACATAACATAAAGTGCCAAATAAGCATATTTGCAGAATAATTGATGGAGAAATATGAGAAACTTGAGAACAAAGAGTAAGAAATTGGAAAAAAGCATAAGAAAGCTAGTCATACATTGTAGAAATCCTTTGCCAAGTAGTGAAACTTAGCAAAAGTATTGCAGAATTCAGCTGAAGAAGCAGAAGTTTGTGTGCAACATGAATTATTTGATAAAGTCAAAAAGTGAAACAGAGCGTAAGAAAGAGCACAATTAGCACACGAGGAAATTAGTGCAAACCCAGAAATAGTTGAAACAATTGAACAGTGAAACAGCAATAAGCATAAAAATTAGTGTAAACAGTAAACCAGAAATATTTGAAGGAGTAAACAGCAAAACCAAAAGCAAAAAGGGTAAGAAGAAGCAGAAATGTTTGATATATGAATTTATAAAATTGATTAAAGATTGTAGAAGATCTTAAAAGATAGTAAAACCAGTAGAACCAGAAGGCAAACAGAAAAGTAGACAAGCAAATGCATAGAAACATGGAAATAGTTGAAACAATTGAATAGTGAATATACTATATTAATAGTATAATAGTGAATTAATAGTGAATTATATTGTATAAATTATATAATATATAAATTATAGCAGAATTCAGCAGAAGAAGCAGAAGTTTGTGGGAAACCTGAATTATTTGAAAAAGTCAAAAAGTGAAACAGAGTTTAAGAAAGAGCATAATTGAAACAAAAGGAAATTAGTGCAAATCCAGAATAGTTGAAACAATTGAATAGTGAAACAGCAATAAGCATAGAAAATTAGTGGAAACAGTAAACCAGAAATATTTGAAGGGGTAAGAAGTAGAAGAAAGTAGAAGAAAGCAGAAGAAAGCGGAAGAAATAGAAATAGTTGAAACTATTGAATAGTGAATATACTATATTAATTTATTTAATAGTGAATTAATAGTGAATTATACTGTATAAATTATAGAAATTATATAATATATTAATTATAGCAGAATTCAGCAGTAGCAGGAGGTTGTGTGCAACCTGAATTATTTGAAAAAGTCAAAAGTGAAACAGAGTTTAAGAAAGAGCATAATTGAAACAACAGGAAATTAGTGCAATCCCAGGAATAGTTGAAACAATTAAATAGTGAAACCGTAATAAGTATAAAAATTAGTGAAAACAGTAAACCAGAAATATTTGAAGGAGTAAAACAGAGGAAAACCAAAAGCAAAAAGGGTCAGAAGAAGAAGAAATGTTTGATATATGAATTTATAAAATTGATTAAAGACAGTAGAAGATCTTAAAAGATAGTAAAACCAGTAGAACCAGAAGGCAAACAGAAAAGTAGACAAGCAGAATGCATAGACACAGATAAAAACAGAGCACAAGAAAAAAATACATTGAAAGAATAGGAGAAAGTGTGACAAGGTTGTACTCCAGAGGAGTTTAACAGAAAACAGTAAAACCTGTTGCAATGATAGTAATACTTCCATAAAGTAGACACTAGTGGCTACATTTTAAAGCATAAAATATTTCTCGACAGTGAAATATGTATGAACAGCATAATTTTGTTTATAAAAGAGCAGAAAAAGTTCAAAAACGTCAGTTACTAGAGTGGCCACTCAAGTAACTGAAATCAGTTACAGAGTTCCACCATAGGAAATAATGGGGCAATAAATTTGCACAAAAGGGCAATTATTTCAAAAAGTGCAATAGTGAAGTTTACCAAAAGTCATAGCTCCATTCTCCTCAAGAAGCTGAACGTTTTGATATATAAATTAGTACAATTAGTGAAAGATAGTGAGAGTAGTTAAACCACAAAAAACGTACGGAAGACAGAATAATAATAATAACTAGAAAAATAGCTGTTCCTAGCGAAACAGCCGTGAGAATGCATATTTGCAGAATGACTGCTGCAGAAATGCAAGAAAATGTGGAGAAAAGCTTAAGAAGTAGAAGAAAGCATGAGAAATTGCAATAGTTGAAACAGTTGAATAGTGAAACATAGCAAACTGCAGAAATTAGCTGAAGCTGAAATTAGTACACAAACAGAAATATTTAAAGATGTGCAACATAACATAAAGTGCCAAATAAGCATATTTGCAGAATAATTGATGGAGAAATATGAGAAACTTGAGAACAAAGAGTAAGAAATTGGAAAAAAGCATAAGAAAGCTAGTCATACATTGTAGAAATCCTTTGCCAAGTAGTGAAACTTAGCAAAAGTATTGCAGAATTCAGCTGAAGAAGCAGAAGTTTGTGTGCAACATGAATTATTTGATAAAGTCAAAAGTGAAACAGAGCGTAAGAAAGAGCACAATTAGCACACGAGGAAATTAGTGCAAACCCAGAAATAGTTGAAACAATTGAACAGTGAAACAGCAATAAGCATAAAAAATTAGTGGAAACAGTAAACCAGAAATATTTGAAGGAGTAAAACAGCAAAACCAAAAGCAAAAAGGGTAAGAAGAAGCAGAAATGTTTGATATATGAATTTATAAAATTGATTAAAGATTGTAGAAGATCTTAAAAGATAGTAAAACCAGTAGAACCAGAAGGCAAACAGAAAAGTAGACAAGCAAAATGCATAGAAACATGGAAATAGTTGAAACAATTGAATAGTGAATATACTATATTAATAGTATAATAGTGAATTAATAGTGAATTATATTGTATAAATTATATAATATATAAATTATAGCAGAATTCAGCAGAAGAAGCAGAAGTTTGTGGGAAACCTGAATTATTTGAAAAGTCAAAAAGTGAAACAGAGTTTAAGAAAGAGCATAATTGAAACAAAAGGAAATTAGTGCAAATCCAGAAATAGTTGAAACAATTGAATAGTGAAACAGCAATAAGCATAGAAAATTAGTGGAAACAGTAAACCAGAAATATTTGAAGGGGTAAGAAGTAGAAGAAAGCAGAAGAAAGCGGAAGAAATAGAAATAGTTGAAACTATTGAATAGTGAATATACTATATTAATTTATTTAATAGTGAATTAATAGTGAATTATACTGTATAAATTATATAAATTATATAATATATTAATTATAGCAGAATTCAGCAGTAGCAGGAGGTTGTGTGCAACCTGAATTATTTGAAAAAGTCAAAAAGTGAAACAGAGTTTAAGAAAGAGCATAATTGAAACAACAGGAAATTAGTGCAATCCCAGGAATAGTTGAAACAATATAATAGTGAAACCGTAATAAGTATAAAAATTAGTGAAAACAGTAAACCAGAAATATTTGAAGGAGTAAAACAGAGGAAAACCAAAAGCAAAAAGGGTCAGAAGAAGAAGAAATGTTTGATATATGAATTTATAAAATTGATTAAAGACAGTAGAAGATCTTAAAAGATAGTAAAACCAGTAGAACCAGAAGGCAAACAGAAAAGTAGACAAGCAGAATGCATAGACACAGATAAAAACAGAGCACAAGAAAAAATACATTGAAAGAATAGGAGAAAGTGTGACAAGGTTGTACTCCAGAGGAGTTTAACAGAAAACAGTAAAACCTGTTGCAATGATAGTAATACTTCCATAAAGTAGACACTAGTGGCTACATTTTAAAGCATAAAATATTTCTCTACAGTGAAATATGTATGAACAGCATAATTTTGTTTCTAAAAGAGCTGAAAAAGTACAAAAATGGCAGTTACTAGAGTGGCCACTCTAGTAACTGAAATCAGTTACAGAGTTCCACCATAGGAAATAATGGGGCAATAAATTTGCACAAAAGGGCAATTATTTCAAAAAGTATAATAGTGAAGTTTACCAAAAGATATAGCTCCATTCTCCTGAAGAAGCTGAACGTTTTGATATATAAATTAGTACAATTAGTGAAAGATAGTGAAAGTAGTTAAACGACAAAAAACGTACGGAAGACAGAATAATAACTAGAAAAATAGCTGTTCCTAGCGAAACAGCCGTGAGAATGCATATTTGCAGAATGACTGCTGCAAAAATGCAAGAAAAAGTAGAGAAAAGCTTAAGAAGTGAAGGAAAGCAGAAGAAAGCAGAAGAAATTGAAATAGTTGAATCAGTTTATCAGTGAAATGTACCAAACTGCAGAAATTAGCTGGAGCTCAAATTAGTACACAACCAGAATTATTTGAAGAAGTGAAACTTACATTCAAGAGCCAAATAAGCATATTTGCAGAATGATTGATGGAGAAATGTAAGAAACTTTAGAACAAAGAGTAAGAAAAGCATAAGAAAGCTAGTCATACTTTGTAGAAATCCTTTGCCAACTGGTGAAACTTAGCAAAAGTGTTGAAGAATTAAGCTGAAGAAGCAGAAGTTTGTGTACAACATGAATTATTTGAAAAAGTCAAAAAGTGAAACAGAGTGTAAGAAAGAGCACAATTAGCACACGAGGAAATTAGTGCAAACCCAGAAATAGTTGAAACAATTGAATAGTGAAACATCAAAAAGCTTAAATTAGCGGAATCAGAAAAACCAGAAATATTTGAAGGAGTAAAACAGAGCAAAACCAAAAGCAATAAGGGTCAGAAGAAGCAGAAAAGTTTGATATATGAATTGATAAAATTGATAAAAGTTTGAGAAGACCTTTGCAGACAGTAAAACCAGTAGAACCAAAGGAATATACAGAAAAGTAGACAAGCAAAGTGCATAGAAACATAGAAATAGTTGAAACAATTGAATAGTGAATATACTATATTAATAAGATAATAGTGAATTAATAGTGAATTATACTGTATAAATTATATAATTTATACAGTGAAGGAAAGAAGTGAAGGAAAGCAGAAGAAAGCAGAAGAAATAAAAATAGTTGAATCAGTTGAATAGTGAATATACTATATTAATATATTTAATAGTGAATTAATAGTGAATTATACTGTATAAATTATATAATGTATGAATTATAGCAGAATTCAGCAGAAGCAGGAGTTTGTGTGCAACCTGAATTATTTGAAAAAGTCAAAATGTGAAACAGAGTTTAAGAAAGAGCATAATTGAAACAACAGGAAATTAGTGCAATCCCTGAAATAGTTGAAATAATTGAATAGTGAAACAGTAATAAGTAAAAGAAATTAGTGGAAACAGTAAACCAGAAATATTTGAAGGAGTAAAACAGAGCAAAGCCTAAAGCAAAAAGGATCATAAGAAGCAGAAATGTTTGATATATGAATTTATAAAATTGATTAAAGATTGTAGAAGATCTTAAAAGATAGTAATACCAGTAGAACCAGAAGGCAAACAGAAAAGTAGACAAGCAGAATGCATAGACACAGATAAAAACAGAGCACAAGAAAAAAATACATTGAAAGAATAGGAGAAAGTGTGACAAGGTTGTACTCCAGAGGAGTTTAACAGAAAACAGTAAAACCTGTAGCAATGATAGTAATAATTCCATAAAGTAGACACTAGTGGCTACATTTTAATGCATAAAATATTTCTCTACAGTGAAATATGTATGAACAGCATAATTTTGTTTATAAAAGTGCAGAAAACGTTCAAAAACGGCAGTTACTAGAGTGGCCACTCAAGTAACTGAAATCAGTTAGAGAGTTCCACCATAGGAAATAATGGGGCAAAAGATTTGCACAAAAGGGCAATTATTTCAAAAAGTATAATAGTGAAGTTTACCAAAAGATATAGCTCCATTCTCCTGAAGAAGCTGAACGTTTTGATATATAAATTAGTACAATTAGTGAAAGATAGTGAAAGTAGTTGAACGACAAAAAACGTACGGAAGACAGAATAATAATAATAAAGAGAAACAGAAACACTATAAGTGAGAATGCATTGAATGCATTCTCACTGACTAGAAAAATAGCTGTTCCTAGCGAAACAGCCGTGAGAATGCATATTTGCAGAATGACTGCTGTGGAAATGCCAGAAAATGTGGAGAAAAGCTTAAGAAGTAGAAGAAAGCATGAGAAATTGCAATAGTTGAAACAGTTGAATAGTGAAACATAGCAAACTGCAGAAATTAGCTGAAGCTGAAATTAGTACACAAACAGAAATATTTAAAGATGTGCAACATAACATAAAGTGCCAAATAAGCATATTTGCAGAATAATTGATGGAGAAATATGAGAAACTTGAGAACAAAGAGTAAGAAATTGGAAAAAAGCATAAGAAAGCTAGTCATACATTGTAGAAATCCTTTGCCAAGTAGTGAAACTTAGCAAAAGTATTGCAGAATTCAGCTGAAGAAGCAGAAGTTTGTGTGCAACATGAATTATTTGATAAAGTCAAAAAGTGAAACAGAGCGTAAGAAAGAGCACAATTAGCACACGAGGAAATTAGTGCAAACCCAAAAAATAGTTGAAAAAATTGAACAGTGAAACAGCAATAAGCATAAAAAATTAGTGGAAACAGTAAACCAGAAATATTTGAAGGAGTAAAACAGCAAAACCAAAAGCAAAAAGGGTAAGAAGAAGCAGAAATGTTTGATATATGAATTTATAAAATTGATTAAAGATTGTAGAAGATCTTAAAAGATAGTAAAACCAGTAGAACCAGAAGGCAAACAGAAAAGTAGACAAGCAAAATGCATAGAAACATGGAAATAGTTGAAACAATTGAATAGTGAATATACTATATTAATAGTATAATAGTGAATTAATAGTGAATTATATTGTATAAATTATATAATATATAAATTATAGCAGAATTCAGCAGAAGAAGCAGAAGTTTGTGGGAAACCTGAATTATTTGAAAAATTCAAAAAGTGAAACAGAGTTTAAGAAAGAGCATAATTGAAACAAAAGGAAATTAGTGCAAATCCAGAAATAGTTGAAACAATTGAATAGTGAAACCGCAATAAGCATAGAAAATTAGTGGAAACAGTAAACCAGAAATATTTGAAGGGGTAAGAAGTAGAAGAAAGCAGAAGAAAGCGGAAGAAATAGAAATAGTTGAAACTATTGAATAGTGAATATACTATATTAATTTATTTAATAGTGAATTAATAGTGAATTATACTGTATAAATTATATAAATTATATAATATATTAATTATAGCAGAATTCAGCAGTAGCAGGAGGTTGTGTGCAACCTGAATTATTTGAAAAAGTCAAAAAGTGAAACAGAGTTTAAGAAAGAGCATAATTGAAACAACAGGAAATTAGTGCAATCCCAGGAATAGTTGAAACAATTAAATAGTGAAACCGTAATAAGTATAAAAAATTAGTGAAAACAGTAAACCAGAAATATTTGAAGGAGTAAAACAGAGGAAAACCAAAAGCAAAAAGGGTCAGAAGAAGAAGAAATGTTTGATATATAAATTTATAAAATTGATTAAAGATAGTAGAAGATCTTAAAAGATAGTAAAACCAGTAGAACCAGAAGGCAAACAGAAAAGTAGACAAGCAGAATGCATAGACACAGATAAAAACAGAGCACAAGAAGAAAATACATTGAAAGAATAGGAGAAAGTGTGACAAGGTTGTACTCCAGAGGAGTTTAACAGAAAACAGTAAATCCTGTAACAATCATAGTAATAATTCCATAAAGTAGACACTAGTGGCTACATTTTAAAGCATAAAATATTTCTCTACAGTGAAATATGTATGAACAGCATAATTTTGTTTCTAAAAGAGCTGAAAAAGTACAAAAACGGCAGTTACTAGAGTGGCCACTCTAGTAACTGAAATCAGTTAGAGAGTTCCACCATAGGAAATAATGGGGCAATAAATTTGCACAAAAGGGCAATTATTTCAAAAAGTATAATAGTGAAGTTTACCAAAAGATATAGCTCCATTCTCCTGAAGAAGCTGAAAGTTTTGATATATAAATTAGTACAATTAGTGAAAGATAGTGAAAGTAGTTAAGCGACAAAAAACGTACGGAAGACAGAATAATAATAAAGAGAAACAGAAACACTATAAGTGAGAATGCATTGAATGCATTCTCACTGATAATAATAATAATAACTAGAAAAATAGCTGTTCCTAGCGAAACAGCCGTGAGAATGCATATTTGCAGAATGACTGCTGCAGAAATGCAAGAAATGTGGAGAAAAGCTTAAGAAGTAGAAGAAAGCATGAGAAATTGCAATAGTTGAAACAGTTGAATAGTGAAACATAGCAAACTGCAGAAATTAGCTGAAGCTGAAATTAGTACACAAACAAAATATTTAAAGATGTGCAACATAACATAAAGTGCCAAATAAGCATATTTGCAGAATAATTGATGGAGAAATATGAGAAACTTGAGAACAAAGAGTAAGAAATTGGAAAAAAGCATAAGAAAGCTAGTCATACATTGTAGAAATCCTTTGCCAAGTAGTGAAACTTAGCAAAAGTATTGCAGAATTCAGCTGAAGAAGCAGAAGTTTGTGTGCAACATGAATTATTTGATAAAGTCAAAAAGTGAAACAGAGCGTAAGAAAGAGCACAATTAGCACACGAGGAAATTAGTGCAAACCCAGAAATAGTTGAAACAATTGAACAGTGAAACAGCAATAAGCATAAAAAATTAGTGGAAACAGTAAACCAGAAATATTTGAAGGAGTAAAACAGCAAAACCAAAAGCAAAAAGGGTAAGAAGAAGCAGAAATGTTTGATATATGAATTTATAAAATTGATTAAAGATTGTAGAAGATCTTAAAAGATAGTAAAACCAGTAGAACCAGAAGGCAAACAGAAAGTAGACAAGCAAAATTAATAGAAACATGGAAATAGTTGAAACAATTGAATAGTGAATATACTATATTAATAGTATAATAGTGAATTAATAGTGAATTATATTGTATAAATTATATAATATATAAATTATAGCAGAATTCAGCAGAAGAAGCAGAAGTTTGTGGAAACCTGAATTATTTGAAAAAGTCAAAAAGTGAAACAGAGTTAAGAAAGAGCATAATTGAAACAAAAGGAAATTAGTGCAAATCCAGAAATAGTTGAAACAATTGAATAGTGAAACAGCAATAAGCATAGAAAATTAGTGGAAACAGTAAACCAGAAATATTTGAAGGGTAAGAAGTAGAAGAAAGCAGAAGAAAGCGGAAGAAATAGAAATAGTTGAAACTATTGAATAGTGAATATACTATATTAATTATTTAATAGTGAATTAATAGTGAATTATACTGTATAAATTATATAAATTATATAATATATTAATTATAGCAGAATTCAGCAGTAGCAGGAGGTTGTGTGCAACCTGAATTATTTGAAAAAGTCAAAAAGTGAAACAGAGTTTAAGAAAGAGCATAATTGAAACAAAAGGAAATTAGTGCAAATCCAGAAATAGTTGAAACAATTGAATAGTGAAACCGCAATAAGCATAGAAAATTAGTGGAAACAGTAAACCAGAAATATTTGAAGGGGTAAGAAGTAGAAGAAAGCAGAAGAAAGCGGAAGAAATAGAATAGTTGAAACTATTGAATAGTGAATATACTATATTAATTATTTAATAGTGAATTAATAGTGAATTATACTGTATAAATTATATAAATTATATAATATATTAATTATAGCAGAATTCAGCAGTAGCAGGAGGTTGTGTGCAACCTGAATTATTTGAAAAAGTCAAAAAGTGAAACAGAGTTTAAGAAAGAGCATAATTGAAACAACAGGAAATTAGTGCAATCCCAGGAATAGTTGAAACAATTAAATAGTGAAACCGTAATAAGTATAAAAAATTAGTGAAAACAGTAAACCAGAAATATTTGAAGGAGTAAAACAGAGGAAAACCAAAGCAAAAAGGTCAGAAGAAGAAGAAATGTTTGATATATAAATTTATAAAATTGATTAAAGATAGTAGAAGATCTTAAAAGATAGTAAAACCAGTAGAACCAGAAGGCAAACAGAAAAGTAGACAAGCAGAATGCATAGACACAGATAAAAACAGAGCACAAGAAGAAAATACATTGAAAGAATAGGAGAAAGTGTGACAAGGTTGTACTCCAGAGGAGTTTAACAGAAAACAGTAAATCCTGTAACAATCATAGTAATAATTCCATAAAGTAGACACTAGTGGCTACATTTTAAAGCATAAAATATTTCTCTACAGTGAAATATGTATGAACAGCATAATTTTGTTTCTAAAAGAGCTGAAAAAGTACAAAAACGGCAGTTACTAGAGTGGCCACTCTAGTAACTGAAATCAGTTAGAGAGTTCCACCATAGGAAATAATGGGGCAATAAATTTGCACAAAAGGGCAATTATTTCAAAAAGTATAATAGTGAAGTTTACCAAAAGATATAGCTCCATTCTCCTGAAGAAGCTGAAAGTTTTGATATATAAATTAGTACAATTAGTGAAAGATAGTGAAAGTAGTTAAGCGACAAAAAACGTACGGAAGACAGAATAATAATAATAAAGAGAAACAGAAACACTATAAGTGAGAATGCATTGAATGCATTCTCACTGATAATAACTAGAAAAATAGCTGTTCCTAGCGAAACAGCCGTGAGAATGCATATTTGCAGAATGACTGCTGCAGAAATGCAAGAAAATGTGGAGAAAAGCTTAAGAAGTAGAAGAAAGCATGAGAAATTGCAATAGTTGAAACAGTTGAATAGTGAAACATAGCAAACTGCAGAAATTAGCTGAAGCTGAAATTAGTACACAAACAGAAATATTTAAAGATGTGCAACATAACATAAAGTGCCAAATAAGCATATTTGCAGAATAATTGATGGAGAAATATGAGAAACTTGAGAACAAAGAGTAAGAAATTGGAAAAAAGCATAAGAAAGCTAGTCATACATTGTAGAAATCCTTTGCCAAGTAGTGAAACTTAGCAAAAGTATTGCAGAATTCAGCTGAAGAAGCAGAAGTTTGTGTGCAACATGAATTATTTGATAAAGTCAAAAAGTGAAACAGAGCGTAAGAAAGAGCACAATTAGCACACGAGGAAATTAGTGCAAACCCAGAAATAGTTGAAACAATTGAACAGTGAAACAGCAATAAGCATAAAAAATTAGTGGAAACAGTAAACCAGAAATATTTGAAGGAGTAAAACAGCAAAACCAAAAGCAAAAAGGGTAAGAAGAAGCAGAAATGTTTGATATATGAATTTATAAAATTGATTAAAGATTGTAGAAGATCTTAAAAGATAGTAAAACCAGTAGAACCAGAAGGCAAACAGAAAAGTAGACAAGCAAAATGCATAGAAACATGGAAATAGTTGAAACAATTGAATAGTGAATATACTATATTAATAGTATAATAGTGAATTAATAGTGAATTATATTGTATAAATTATAATATATAAATTATAGCAGAATTCAGCAGAAGAAGCAGAAGTTTGTGGGAAACCTGAATTATTTGAAAAAGTCAAAAGTGAAACAGAGTTTAAGAAAGAGCATAATTGAAACAAAAGGAAATTAGTGCAAATCCAGAAATAGTTGAAACAATTGAATAGTGAAACAGCAATAAGCATAGAAAATTAGTGGAAACAGTAAACCAGAAATATTTGAAGGGGTAAGAAGTAGAAGAAAGCAGAAGAAAGCGGAAGAAATAGAAATAGTTGAAACTATTGAATAGTGAATATACTATATTAATTTATTTAATAGTGAATTAATAGTGAATTATACTGTATAAATTATATAAATTATATAATATATTAATTATAGCAGAATTCAGCAGTAGCAGGAGGTTGTGTGCAACCTGAATTATTTGAAAAAGTCAAAAAGTGAAACAGAGTTTAAGAAAGAGCATAATTGAAACAACAGGAAATTAGTGCAATCCCAGGAATAGTTGAAACAATTAAATAGTGAAACCGTAATAAGTATAAAAAATTAGTGAAAACAGTAAACCAGAAATATTTGAAGGAGTAAAACAGAGGAAAACCAAAAGCAAAAAGGGTCAGAAGAAGAAGAAATGTTTGATATATGAATTTATAAAATTGATTAAAGACAGTAGAAGATCTTAAAAGATAGTAAAACCAGTAGAACCAGAAGGCAAACAGAAAAGTAGACAAGCAGAATGCATAGACACAGATAAAACAGAGCACAAGAAAAAATACATTGAAAGAATAGGAGAAAGTGTGACAAGGTTGTACTCCAGAGGAGTTTAACAGAAAACAGTAAAACCTGTTGCAATGATAGTAATACTTCCATAAAGTAGACACTAGTGGCTACATTTTAAAGCATAAAATATTTCTCTACAGTGAAATATGTATGAACAGCATAATTTTGTTTCTAAAAGAGCTGAAAAAGTACAAAAACGGCAGTTACTAGAGTGGCCACTCTAGTAACTGAAATCAGTTACAGAGTTCCACCATAGGAAAGAATGGTGCAATAAATTTGCACGAAAGGGCAATTATTCAAAAAGTATAATAGTGAAGTTTACCAAAAGATATAGCTCCATTCTCCTGAAGAAGCTGAACGTTTTGATATATAAATTAGTACAATTAGTGAAAGATAGTGAAAGTAGTTAAACGACAAAAAACGTACGGAAGACAGAATAATAATAACTAGAAAAATAGCTGTTCCTAGCGAAACAGCCGTGAGAATGCATATTTGCAGAATGACTGCTGCAGAAATGCAAGAAATGTGGAGAAAAGCTTAAGAAGTAGAAGAAAGCATGAGAAATTGCAATAGTTGAAACAGTTGAATAGTGAAACATAGCAAACTGCAGAAATTAGCTGAAGCTGAAATTAGTACACAACAGAAATATTTAAAGATGTGCAACATAACATAAAGTGCCAAATAAGCATATTTGCAGAATAATTGATGGAGAAATATGAGAAACTTGAGAACAAAGAGTAAGAAATTGGAAAAAAGCATAAGAAAGCTAGTCATACATTGTAGAAATCCTTTGCCAAGTAGTGAAACTTAGCAAAAGTATTGCAGAATTCAGCTGAAGAAGCAGAAGTTTGTGTGCAACATGAATTATTTGATAAAGTCAAAAAGTGAAACAGAGCGTAAGAAAGAGCACAATTAGCACACGAGGAAATTAGTGCAAACCCAGAAATAGTTGAAACAATTGAACAGTGAAACAGCAATAAGCATAAAAAATTAGTGGAAACAGTAAACCAGAAATATTTGAAGGAGTAAAACAGCAAAACCAAAAGCAAAAAGGGTCAGAAGAAGTAGAAATGTTTGATATATGAATTGATAAAATTGATTAAAGATAGTAGAAGATCTTAAAAGATAGTAAAACCAGTAGAACCAGAAGGCAAACAGAAAGTAGACAAGCAAAATGCATAGAAACATGGAAATAGTTGAAACAATTGAATAGTGAATATACTATATTAATAGTATAATAGTGAATTAATAGTGAATTATATTGTATAAATTATATAATATATAAATTATAGCAGAATTCAGCAGAAGAAGCAGAAGTTTGTGGGAAACCTGAATTATTTGAAAAAGTCAAAAAGTGAAACAGAGTTTAAGAAAGAGCATAATTGAAACAAAAGGAAATTAGTGCAAATCCAGAAATAGTTGAAACAATTGAATAGTGAAACAGCAATAAGCATAGAAAATTAGTGGAAACAGTAAACCAGAAATATTTGAAGGGGTAAGAAGTAGAAGAAAGCAGAAGAAAGCGGAAGAAATAGAAATAGTTGAAACTATTGAATAGTGAATATACTATATTAATTTATTTAATAGTGAATTAATAGTGAATTATACTGTATAAATTATATAAATTATATAATATATTAATTATAGCAGAATTCAGCAGTAGCAGGAGGTTGTGTGCAACCTGAATTATTTGAAAAAGTCAAAAAGTGAAACAGAGTTTAAGAAAGAGCATAATTGAAACAACAGGAAATTAGTGCAATCCCAGGAATAGTTGAAACAATTAAATAGTGAAACCGTAATAAGTATAAAAATTAGTGAAAACAGTAAACCAGAAATATTTGAAGGAGTAAAACAGAGGAAAACCAAAAGCAAAAAGGTCAGAAGAAGAAGAAATGTTTGATATATGAATTTATAAAATTGATTAAAGACAGTAGAAGATCTTAAAAGATAGTAAAACCAGTAGAACCAGAAGGCAAACAGAAAAGTAGACAAGCAGAATGCATAGACACAGATAAAAACAGAGCACAAGAAGAAAATACATTGAAAGAATAGGAGAAAGTGTGACAAGGTTGTACTCCAGAGGAGTTTAACAGAAAACAGTAAATCCTGTAACAATCATAGTAATAATTCCATAAAGTAGACACTAGTGGCTACATTTTAAAGCATAAAATATTTCTCTACAGTGAAATATGTATGAACAGCATAATTTTGTTTCTAAAAGAGCAGAAAAAGTACAAAAACGGCAGTTACTAGAGTGGACACTCAAGTAACTGAAATCAGTTACAGAGTTCCACCATAGGAAATAATGGGGCAATAAATTTGCACAAAAGGGCAATTATTTCAAAAAGTGCAATAGTGAAGTTTACCAAAAGTCATAGCTCCATTCTCCTCAAGAAGCTGAACGTTTTGATATATAAATTAGTACAATTAGTGAAAGATAGTGAGAGTAGTTAAACCACAAAAAACGTACGGAAGACAGAATAATATAATAATAATAAAGGAAACAGAAACACTATAAGTGAGAATGCATTAATGCATTCTCACTGAAAATAGCTGTTCCTAGCGAAACAGCCGTGAGAATGCATATTTGCAGAATGACTGCTGCAGAAATGCAAGAAAATGTGGAGAAAAGCTTAAGAAGTAGAAGAAAGCATGAGAAATTGCAATAGTTGAAACAGTTGAATAGTGAAACATAGCAAACTGCAGAAATTAGCTGAAGCTGAAATTAATACACAAACAGAAATATTTAAAGATGTGCAACATAACATAAAGTGCCAAATAAGCATATTTGCAGAATAATTGATGGAGAAATATGAGAAACTTGAGAACAAAGAGTAAGAAATTGGAAAAAAGCATAAGAAAGCTAGTCATACATTGTAGAAATCCTTTGCCAAGTAGTGAAACTTAGCAAAAGTATTGCAGAATTCAGCTGAAGAAGCAGAAGTTTGTGTGCAACATGAATTATTGATAAAGTCAAAAGTGAAACAGAGCGTAAGAAGAGCACATTAGCACACGAGGAAATTAGTGCAAACCCAGAAATAGTTGAAACAATTGAACAGTGAAACAGCAATAAGTATAAAAAATTAGTGGAAACTGTAAACCAGAAATATTTGAAGGAGTAAAACAGCAAACCAAAAGCAAAAAGGGTAAGAAGAAGCAGAAATGTTTGATATATGAATTATAAAATTGATTAAAGATTGTAGAAGATCTTAAAAGATAGTAAAACCAGTAGAACCAGAAGGCAAACAGAAAATAGACAAGCAAAATGCATAGAAACATGGAAATAGTTGAAACAATTGAATAGTGAATATACTATATTAATAGTATATAGTGAATTAATAGTGAATTATATTGTATAAATTATATAATATAAATATAGCAGAATTCAGCAGAAGAAGCAGAAGTTTGTGGGAAACCTGAATTATTTGAAAAAGTCAAAAAGTGAAACAGAGTTTAAGAAAGAGCATAATTGAAACAAAAGGAAATTAGTGCAATCCAGAAATAGTTGAAACAATTGAATAGTGAAACAGCAATAAGCATAGAAAATTAGTGGAAACAGTAAACCAGAAATATTTGAAGGGTAAGAAGTAGAAGAAAGCAAAGAAAGCGGAAGAAATAGAAATAGTTGAAACTATGAATAGTGAATATACTATATAATTATTTAATAGTGAATTAATAGTGAATTAACTGTATAAATTATATAAATATATAATATTAATTATAGCAGAATTCAGCAGTAGCAGGAGTTGTGTGCAACCTGAATTATTTGAAAAGTCAAAAAGTGAAACAGAGTTAAGAAAGAGCATAATTGAAACAACAGGAAATTAGTGCAATCCCAGGAATAGTTGAAACAATTAAATAGTGAAGCCGTAATAAGTATAAAAATTAGTGAAAACAGTAAACCAGAAATATTTGAAGGAGTAAAACAGAGGAAAACCAAAAGCAAAAAGGGTCAGAAGAAGAAGAAATGTTTGATATATGAATTTATAAAATTGATTAAAGATAGTAGAAGATCTTAAAAGATAGTAAAACCAGTAGAACCAGAAGGCAAACAGAAAAGTAGACAAGCAGAATGCATAGAAACAGATAAAAACAGAGCACAAGAAAAAAATACATTGAAAGAATAGGAGAAAGTGTGACACGGTTGTACTCCAGAGGAGTACAATAATAATAATAACTAGAAAAATAGCTGTTCCTAGCGAAACAGCCGTGAGAATGCATATTTGCAGAATGTCTGCTGCAAAAATGCAAGAAAAAGTAGAGAAAAGCACAAGAAGTGAAGGAAAGCAGAAGAAATGGAAATAATTGGAAAGTGGAACAAATCAAAAAGTATAAATATAGCAGTAGCGGAAAATACTTTAAAACCAGAAAAAGTTGAAACAGTTGGAACAGTGAAACATAGAAAGACAGGAAAAAGAATAAAATAGGAGAACCAGTAATTATTACAAAGCCAGAAATATTTGAAGAAGTGAGACAGCAAAACAAAAAAGCATAAACGAACAGCAGAAGCAGAACAGTTTGATACATGATTTACTGAACTTGATTAAATCTTGCAGAAGACTTTAAAAAATAGTTACGAAATTTAAGTAGAAGTATATATATCTATATATATACATATATAGATATATATATGTACATATAGATATATATATGTGATACATATATATGTGTATCACAGGAAGCAGGTAACAGACATTTTCATTGAAAGATAAGAATGAAACCATTTATAAAGATATGTTCACCCTGTGATTTGTATTATAAAGTATCTATTTATCATTTAATTTGAACAAGCAAAGCCAGTGATGCAGCACCTGGGATTGCACAACTTCTCGCTAACTGCACTGGTTGTTATTCTATGAGAGCAATGCTCCGTCTGTCTGTACGTCGCAAATAACATGGTTAAAAACATTTAATGTATGAACTGATTTTCCATAATTTATTCTATGTATTTAATGTACTGTGTTTTTATTGTCATCAACTGTGTGTGTAACGTGCTTCGTTTGCTGAGGAGCGATCTTTAACGGCAAATTATTGAAGATAGCAAACAGCATGCAGATTCTTAATTGAGGCAGGCAGTTCTCGTGCCTTATCGCTGGGGGCACTCATGAGCCCAGATATTGTAGCTCAACTGCAGAGTAAGAGACAGTACCAGGGAGCTAGCCACACATTAGCTGTGCTGATACAGAGAGCGAGAAAGACGTGGTTTTGAGTTGTACTTTAACGGTTTCTCCCTTTGCTATTAAGCACAGCACGAATTTAATAATATCTACATGTCTAAGTTTGTTTGACGGAATTATAACAGAATTATTCTGCGGAGGCGGCGCTGCTATGGATGTCATAGCAGCTTAATGCCCTCCAGCATTGTACGCATGCGCATAATTTCCTTATGTAAACAATAACATGCAGGGTCTAGATTTGTAAATCTGATTATAAGTAAGTTGGAGCCTCACCAGCTATAAATATCACTGCACAAAATGTTTTTTGCAGATTTGCATGCAACAAACATTTTTTGTTGTATGCAACGATGCAATGATGTACATTTATTAATGTACATCATTAATATATGATGTACATTTATTAATGTTTGTGATGGAAAACCTTACATGGATTAAATTTTTGTAAAATAGCCAAATGAGTTTTGTAAACCAAAAGATTTTTAATTTGTAAATGGATTGGAAAATTTGGGACTTGAGGTCAAAAATGACCATAACCACATCACTTTAAATGCAAAATAAATAAATTGAATATAAACCTGGAAAATGCACTAAGTGTAATAATGCTGCGCGTATCAAAAGGCAAACAAATAATGTACTCAGTTCTATTTATTTTCTTTACATACTGTCAATACACAATGTCACACATTTTGTAAAATGTCATAGAACTTTTTCATTTCAGTCAAGTCATACAAACATTTCATTTGATTCAGACTATCAAGCAGTACAATATTCTGAATTATTCAAAGTAAACAGTTTCTAAAGAAACCCAGAAGATTGCATTGCCTTAATGATATTTACCATTTATTCCTCCTCAATGGGACATAAAAGTGAAACACATTTGCTGTGTATCATTGACTTTTTTGCAATCCCTTGTACCGAGCAACAGTGGAGAGGAAAAACTCCCTTCAACAGGAAGAAACCTCTGACAGATCCAGGCTCAATACAAGCAGCCATCTGCCACGACTGACTGGGCTTTTTAGAAGACATGATATGAGAAGTAGGTCTTCTCAAATCATGCACAATAAACAGCTTTCTGTGCAAAAAAAAGAACGGAATTATTTTTGATTATGAAAATGATCAAAAATGATTCATGCTTTATACTTCAGTAAAGAAAAAACTCACTAAAGCAGTAGTAGCAATACATTGTGAAACTGGAGGTGTACAAGTTACACAGATACAGAAAAAACCTATGAGGACATGGTCAATTATATTTAGAAATGTATTGTATTTTCATTCTTAAGCTTAAAGAATGGAATGTCAAGATTACAAAGCCTCTACTGAAAAGAATGTGACCAAACCCCCACCCCAAGAAACAAATTCAGTTTAAAATGTAGTATCTGAGTGTAGTTTATCCTATTGCTAAACTATACTAGTTCAACACCCTCATTCTAATTTTGCTAATGATTAAAATTAATTGACAATGCTTTTCTCTTTTCTTTTCCCTGATGTCTATATTAGTTGCTCAAATAGCATAAGTGTGGCAATCCTTTGCCATAACATTTTACCAGCTGATACCCCTCCCCCCACATAAATACAGGATTCACAGTTGTGTAATATGTGACTTTAAAAATATTACAATAGCATAATTTACTTTTTTTTGGTTTCTCGTAAAGATTTAGTTTATTCTTTCCTTTTTATTGTCACCATCTTCATTAATATCAACAGGTGACAAAGCATTACTCATTGCATAAAGTCACAAGTTTACACACTAGGAGTCCCGTCTTATTCCCACTTTTAGTATGATGAAAATAATCCTGCTAAACTAAAACACTTGAGATTTGATATCTTACATATTTGAACTTTCACTAGTTGACACTTTAACCCAACATGTGGAAACCTGATAAAAAAAACACATTTGTACGTAAACATGATGTAAATCTGCAAATCTACAGAGATTTTAGCAGAATGAAATGAGCTTAATTACAAATTTGTCAAAACTGTGTATAGTTCACATTTACATGGTTGTTGTGAAGATGATTCTGGTGATGCAAGTTAAAATAATAATAAAAATCAGTCACTGTGAAGATATAAATGTTCACACTTGATGGGGTCTTTCTGATTGCCGCTGCAGCTTCCTTTAACCTGCTCAGTGTTTGCAACATCATTGGACAGATGGGTGCAGATCTTCAGGAAAAAAGTGAGACACTTTAACCCTCTGAGCAAACAGTTCAAGTTTCTTACTTCTTCCTACTTCTTTTCAAACATGTTAAGATAACTGTGGTCCAAAAATATCTGTCTTTTGGATTTCTTGTTCCTGTGCATGATTTTATACTGTAATATTCAAAATAAATCAATAAATGGAAGCCTCAGTCCTCGTCACAGGTGTCCTGAAATGCTGACTGTTGTATCATGTCATCTGTCACAACGCGTTTTGCTGTCGTAACACGCTAACATTACGTCCACTAAAGATGAAAAAATAAATACGACAGTCAGCTGGACAAAGATTGTAGTTATTTCTCAGTTAGTTGAACAGAAGCAATATTGAGTTCTCACCAGAGTCGGCTGCACCTCATCTCTGCTGGTGAAAGGGATGCCTTGGGGATACCAGACATGCATGGGAAAGTCCTCCTGAGAAACCAAGAGAAAACATGTGTTGTAATGACCTATAAACGGTAAACGTCCTATGACACATGATAGGTAGTTACCTTCAACCTTGCTGCAGGAGACACAATGTCTTGAAGTGAAGTTTCATGAACAGATGTTAACTTCATGTTTAGCTGTGAGAGTCTCAGCTTGATTGGAGTGGATGGCCGAGCTACACTTAAGACACTTTAATCTGTAATGCAAAGAGATTTATCATGAGTAACAATAGCATTCTCAGAGAAAAGAAGTGAACATTCACACTTACAAATCAAATAGCTCCACTTCAGCCGCAGCAGTAGGATATCCCTTGACTGATGCAGCAAGAGGACATGTCTCTGAGTGCTCAAGCTGGAGAACATGTTTCTGTGTAAGGAAGTTCTTTTTTTCCCTCAGTGGTCACCAGTGCTCAGTTGTGAGCTGAAAGGATGCATTTCACCCTGTGCCTTCAATAACGACTGTCATGTTAGGATGCAGTAGGATCTTCTGTTTTGGTCGAGTGTGAACTGGAGGAGATGTTGAAGCTTGCAGTCGTTTTTCAGGTGGTGTTAACTGATGTTGAGACTAAAATGTTCCTAGTCACAGCCCCCCACCCACCTACCCACCCACTATGCCTGAACCCTTCCTAAACTCCCATTTTTCATCCCAAGGGGGCATCAGCTGGCATATGTTATTGGTTCATGAGGAAGCCTGTGTTACACACAGACCTCCTGGTGAATTTTTTTTGTGATCTACTGTAGCAGCTTGTTTAGAACTGCTGAAAGAGTTGTGGTTTGTGCACTTATCAATATAAATGCACAAGCCACAACTTCTTTAAAGTTTTTATAAATTTGAATTTTACATTAATCATATCCTATATTACATACTATATATATATATATATATATTTATATTATATTAAATTGACCTTTAATTTAAAGTCTCAAATCTAAATGAGCAGACTTATTTAGGTTTAATCAAATGGTTAGATTTTGTGACAAAAGCCTCATATATATAACTTTAATAGTTTCTACCACAAAGTTTATCACTGAAAAAATTGCAATATTCTTAAAACATAAACTGTTTGGATTCCTAATATTTAAAAAAATGGCATAACTCTTATTGGCTGAATAATGTAATGATTTGAAGAAATATAATTAGGAACGCTGTTGTGTAAGACATTTTAAGAGGAAATACAGTCATTTTAAAAAAAGTTTACCTTTGGCATGCTTTTACTCACAGACCTCTGATGATTCGGTTGTGGACAGGACACAGAACACAGGATCATGGTAACTGTAGTATGTTCTCATCACACCTGAATGTAAAGATTTCTGTGGCTGAGAAATGAAAATTAGATCAAGCAATGTGTTTTTCTCTGTGGTAGCAGAAGTGATCAACTGAACATATCCCCGAGACTGAAACAGCTCCAGAATTTGCCCTGGTGAACTGCGTACCTGATTCTCGTTGAAATCTCCACATACAATGACAGGGTGACAGTCCAACATCTCCAGTGCATCCAGAAGGCTTACCAGATTTTCCAGGAACGGTCTCAGGCTGTAGTCGGGAGGTCGGTACACAGCTGCAATCACTGCCCTGAATGGAGACTCAACCTTCAAAGCCACAAATTCAAGATCAGTCACATTTTGCAAATATTTTCTTTCATTAACCTTAATATGGTTTCTCACATAAACCGCCACACCACCTCCACTTTTGGAAGCCATTTGGGGAAAATTTGAGTATGACACATGTCTGTTTCGTTTGAACATATTGTAGCCATCCAGATGCAGATTGTCGTAAACAAAAGATCCTTTTAGGTGAGTTTCAGTCAGACACAGCACATCTGCCAGACACAGTTCGTGATGTTTTCTTATGTCACAGATGTGAGATGGGAGTCCCTCGGTGTTATGCGAAACAATTACCAGTGTTTCTGGCCTGTTTAAAGTTTCTTTCACCTGAAGAAGAGGCATCATGTCATCTACGCTGGCTTGTCTCATGGTCTGAAGAGCTGCAGTGACTTGAGGATTGGCAAATATTTTTTTTTCGTCGAAATCCAGTAGGTAGAGTCCACTGAGAGACGTTACCCTGCTGAGAGCTACGTATGCCATACCTGGTTCAAAGATTTTCTTCAAGACACCACAGCTGCATTTGTTGTTAGGCCTTGGGTTTTGTGAATAGTACAAGCAAAAGCCAGTTTCACAGGAAACTGTCTACGTACCACTCCATTTAGCTTCAGATTCTCCTCCGCTCTCTCGATGTAAACAAGATTGGCAGTCTCTGAAGGTCCACTTTGGTTTCTGGTCCCACTTGTTTGATTATCCATTGTCAGGCCCAGCTTACTGATGCTGTGTTCATCAGTGTCAGAAGTTACAACAGCTGTTAGGACACCAAATGCACCATTAACTAGTCCATTTTGAACATCGATATTTCTGGTAAGCATGACATGAGCTCCAACGGCAACTTTCAAAGTGTCTGCTAAATCATTTCTACCTCCCTTGCATGGTCTTTCTTTGCGTGCCATTCTGCCTGTTCGTGGATCCTTTTGGAAGTCATCTGCGTCGATGGTGATGATGTTGGAATGTAACAAGTTCAGAGTTGCCAAATTGTGTTCATCCACCAACTTATTGGTTGCAAAATGTGCAAAACGTCAGCAGGGCAAAGACTTGGTTCTGTGATGGCTTGTGATAACAAATCTCTGTCAGCCTGAAACAATTCATCAGTTTTTCCTTTCACCCGAATTCTGTTCAGCATCTCTGCAAACGCAATATCATCTTTTTGCCTCATAATCTCAGTTAGAGAGGTCATTTGAAAATGTTCCTGCCACAAGTCAATATCCGCTGGGTCGTGTACACAAGAGGTGTAGATTGGCGAATTGGTTTCAGCTGAGCGTAATCGCCGAGCACCAATACAGATACATCTCCAAATGGTTTATGACTTCCTTTGATTTGTTTGAGCCGTGCATCCACATAAGCAAAGAGGGGCTTAGAAACCATTGAGATCTCATCAATGATCAAGATTTGAACGTTGAATAGTTCTGACCTGATTTCATCCAACTGATTGCCAAGACCTTGAATTGGAGGTTTTAACGACCTTGGAAGTTTAAACAAAGAGTGCAGTGTTGTTCCACCGATGTTGAAAGCTGCCGTTCCAGTGAAAGAAGTGAGCAGAACAGTTGGAGCAGAAATATCAGCATCCTCTGAGAAGCGTGGCAGCCTGCTGAGTATTTTGCGTGCCTCTGAGTAAATGCATCGAATCAGATGCGACTTTCCAGTACCTGCCCACCATTTACATACAGAAAAAATGGCTCTGGTTTCAGACCGCACACAAGTTTAAGGCAGAAGTCTCTGATGGCATAGAAAATACAGGCCTGCTTCTGGTTCAGGTTCTGATACATTTGTCTCAGCAATTCGGATCCATAGCGGGAGGTTCTCTGATGGCTCGCATTTCATTGACGGCAGAAGACTGAGGACAAAGTCTGGTACATTTTCGTGTTCGTTTTCAGGCTCTGCCGGCTGAAGGTCGTCGTCACACTGCAACCTCACAACTTCAGATTCAGGAGCAAGATTACACCACTCATCAATCACATGGTCTCTGCTTTCCTCAAACTCTTCAAGGGCACTCTCAATCTCCTCACTGTTTTTCTCATATTTGTCTCTGTTTCTCTTGACAACACTTTTGACGGTTTCAAGGAGGTCTGAACCTGGTAGGCGGACACAGCCAGAGGAGTAAAAGGACTCGTAGGTAGGAAGACTGACGCTTCGAATTTCAAACTCTGACCGATGAGGAAGGTACAGTCTCAGTAATCTGGCATAAAACTGCTCCGGTTCCTTCTCTTTAGAACAATGATAGTAGCGGATGACGGAGGGCTTGTCATTTTTTCGCCTTGTTACAAATCCCAGCTGATTTAAAAGTGGTAAAACACCATTAGTGCTTGCCTTCTCTGAACTTACAAACCTGCAGGTAGCAGCGAAATCAGCCAAACACATTTCCTCATATTCGGGTATTTCAGGCCTTGCTTTGTACTTATCCGTCAAACTGGTCATCCATATATTGCAGGAATCCGATGGGATATCCTCCAAGAAAGACATTGGTCGACTCATCTTTACAGGATTATCGTCTGTGGGTATGAACACAACACTGCGGGAACAGTTTTTCATCTTTAATCCACAGGCTCGAGCAACACACTCCTGAGCACTAATTTCTCGCTTTTTAGAGTACGCTTGCATGATGCTTTCATTTCATCACACTCATTGACTCGGTCCATGTTTGAATTGTCAATCACTGTTTTCAGGTACTCTGACAGTCCACTTTCTTTCTTTGTGATGTATTTTGTTAGATACTGTATACATGAGTAGGCATTTAGTATGAAAGACACATCAATGTTACTGTCCCAAGCTTTAAGCAGATGTGGATTGTAAGCATTTATCCAGCAATCTTTGGGATCACGCTTCAAGTAGATGGCAGTCTTTTTGTTCATGGTCTGAAGACAAGATTCATACTCTTCTAGCGTCAAGTGACACCGAGAAAGGATCTGCTCTAAACTCATGGAAGCGACTTCAGGTTCGTTCAGGAGCTGCATCAAATATCTGAGTTTGGCTTTGGCAGTTTCAGTGTCATTGTTCTCACCTGGTCTGGATATCATTGTGTTTCTGCAGGGGGCTTTGGAAAACCAAATAACCAAATCGACAACCAGAGTTCACACTCTTGAAACAAGACCTGGTGTGATTCTTACATTCCTCTGAACTTCATAAACTTTCCGATACAGTTCTAGTTCTCTGTCTGGATCAGAGAGCTGTGCTGAGATGTATTTATTAACAAAATTACACACAGTTTGATCGTCTGACTCATCCAGCTGTGGAGCTCCTTCAACCCATAGCATCGCATGGATGTGTGGACTTCCTCTGTGCTGAACTCAACTCTGTAAAAATAGTCAATCACTCTTCCCAAAGGCTGAGCATCTGACAGCAACAAATCTCTGAAAAGTGCCTCAACTCGCTTATCAAATAAACGCATGCAGGTGACAGGATTGGATCGCAGAATCTCAGACTTGGCGGTCCAGTCAAGAGCGTCGACATCAATTTCCTCACCTTGTTGCCTCTTTATGGCTTGAATGATTTCAGGCCATCTGAACTCTGCAGCTGAAAACGTGACAAAAAAACAGGGGTGCCAATTTGACGAATTATACTGAACAAGTCTTTTGTTGCTCTGTTACAGTATGCTGGAGTACCTCTTAGAGGTTGCATGAATCTCATGGCGTCTTTATTCCTCACCAGTTTCTCAACCTCTCGTTTGTCCTGCAACATACCTGAGGTTATTCTGCGACCATCTCTGGTTCTGGTCTTTCCTTTTCGTAGCTGAATCGTCATGCTGTTGTTAGCCAAGTGTATCTCTGTCACAAACTGTGCAAAAAACAAGTATGTTGGGTCTCTGGCAAAGCGATTATCAACATTAAATAGCCGTGACTTGAAATATCCACTTGGTGTCACTTTAATGAGTCTCCTTGTGTCCAAAGTGTTCTCTGATGTTGGAAATTGTACCGGGAAGCTCATGGATTCCAAATTTGGGGTCTTAAAAAAGCTGACGGGTGAATTTGATTGTGCCGGCGCCAAGCAGTATGTACTTTCAGAGAAACAAAGTATCTCTTCTGATATGTCAGGAGGCTGAAGGCATGATTCTATAGCAAATCCTCCATTTGGCAAATCACCTTCTTCTCCGTCATTCATCTGTGGCTGGAGTTGTTCACAATCATTGTCCTGATCATTTTCAGCCTCACATAAAGCATTTTTCTCATACTCGTCAATTTCCATCAGATCTGCTTCATCATAGTCATCCTCATCCATACTTACTTCGCTATCATCATCATCATCATCATCATCATCGTCATCATCATCAGGAAGTGTAGGGTCACAAAGCTCAGCTTCATGTCTAATATTTATGTCCCGATACTCTGGATGAATCTGCTTCAGTTTTAGTAATGCAGAGATTAGTTTAGACCAGGTTACTGTCTGAAAAAGTTGATGACCTCTATAGGACAAACGTCGCTTCAATTTTACTCTCATCACTTGGGACTCACTCCGAAGCCGGGGCAAGGCATTGACTGTCTCTTGGAGCTCTGATGGTACACACACAAAATTGCCCCTAATTAATCTTTGTCTGCCTTTTGGAAGAGGAATGATCTTTGCGAAAGGTATGCACTTAGCAATCAGGTGTCTTTCCAGAATATTCAAATCTGACAGTTCACTGGGAATTTCTGCCAAGTCAAGTTTGTTTGCTGCTGCTAGTGGTGGCATGTATCCTTTCTTTAGATGTCTGTGGCAGGTGTGACAAATCCACTCTTGACTTCTCTCATGAGGTACTGTACACTGTCTATCCGTGCAGCTTTCATCGCAAACATGGACATACTTGCCTGTTAGACACTGTTCAACCACATCTGGTTTCTTTACATAATTTGACCTTTTACAGAGTTCTACTTGGTTGGGAACGAGGACTTGTGACACACAGTGCACACATAAGTAGGGCCAGCCTTTATATTTAATCTGAAAACTGAAATGGCTTCATTAATCAGTCTGTTCTCTGGCGTATTAGTTTGTGCAACACATGTTTCAAGATTCTCCGTTTCTCTCTGAGGAATCTTTTCATCTGTCTGTATTTTCTTTTTACATTCAGTGCACATCTGTTCTTTTGCAGTCCTGAATGAACTGTCTTTATGTATTTGTCTCTCATTAGGGATTTCATCAGTTCTTTGTGTCTGAGCCTGAATTCTCTGTTTTTTGCATAAAGCTCAGTCATATAAGACTTCTGTCTCTGTCTAAATGTTGGATTATTTCTGTATAAATTTCTGATGTAGCTTTTCTGTCGTTCCTGAAATCTAGGACTATTTCTGTATAAATTTCTGATGTAGCTTTTCTGTCGTTCCTGAAATCTAGGATTATTTCTGTATAATTTCTGATGTAGCTTTTCTGTCGTTCCTGAAATCTAGGATTATTTCTGTATAATTTCTGATGTAGCTTTTCTGTCGTTCCTGAAATCTAGATTATTTCTGTATAAATTCTCACATAGTATTTTTGTCTCTGTTTAAATTTTCATTCTCCCTGTATGCTGTCCTGATGCGTGATCTCTGTTTCTCTTTAAACTCATAACTCTGTCTATACAGATTTTTCATGTACAGGTTTTTCTTCTGCTTCCTTTCAGGGTTGTTTTGAAAATTCCTGTGAGAATAAGATATTTTCTTTGCTCTGAAGGACTCGCTTAATGCATAGTTTTCTCTTTCCTTCCTTTTTTGATTCTCTTTTCTTTGTTTCGGTATCTCTGCCTTGAGTAGTCTCATCTTCATCTTTTGTCTTTTCGCTTTAGGGCACTTGGACAGTTTCAAAGACATTTCCAAAAGTGCACTTGTTGCATTTTTTGTTTCACTGGAAATGGGGAGTACTATATTTTCTTGTGTGACAGACAACATAAAACTAACTGCATTAGATACACCTTCAATTACATCATCAGAAGGACCACTTGCAACAGGACACATGACTTCAACATTGATGTTTGACTCAAGAGCAGGAATGTTTTGTGTCAGGGAAGCAGACTCAACCTCTTGCTGAACAGCAGTTGGTGTCTCGGATTCATTTAACAGTGGAGAGGTGCCAACTCTGTCTGAAGCGTCTCTCTGGTAAAATGAGAGGGGCTGGAGTTCAAATGCACAAGATGATGGAACATTAAGCATTGTGTACACTGATTTTAATCTGTGAATCATGTCACTAAGACGGGAAAATTTCAGCATCACTGCTGTGCCAAAGTTTAAAAGATTGCATGTCATTGGCATTCCATTTTTGTTCCTTGTGTGTGGGTCAAGTATCCATACTCACCAAATCTGCTTCTAAAAACCCCAATGGCCAAGCCTGACATGATCAGCAGCCCATATTGTACATCTGATGACAATTGTCTCAATGCTTTTTCCAGGCTTGGAAAACTCTGTCCACCTCCAAATGTTCCACATACGGGTACTGGAGTCATGGCGATCTGATATGTTGACCTGCGTGCCAGTACCTCATTTGGTAGTTCATCAGTTGCCAAATGGATGCTACGAGGAAATCTTTCTCTAGCCTGTCTGTACACGCATCACCTTTATCCAGAATGAGGTCAAGATCTGGTCTGGTAATTGTTTCATTCTCATGGAAAAAAGCCAGAAAAACCAAACTGTTTGCCATACACTGACTGTTCCTGTATTTTCCATATTTTAACGAATCTTGACTCCGTGAGGCACACACATTTATCACTGATGGCTGAAGTTCTACATTAACTCGAGACTGCTGAGCTGAACCACGTCCCTTTTCACCATGTTAGCATAAGACATTTGTGATGCACTTTTTGTATCTCTTGCATTATGCTGAAATACTGGTTTGGCAGTGTTTCCATTAGATAGTGTCACAGAGGATAAACTGTTTTCACTTATATTGTTTACCTGCTGTCGTTCAAAAGACTCTCCAACTGACTTGTCCTCCGAGTCAGTACCTGTCACTTTATCGCTCTGAGGCTGTTTCTCCTTCTGCCATCTGAGCTTCTGAGCCTGGGAACGCTGATTCTTTCTGGGCATTGTTGTTTAGACTTCTGGACAGGTCAGGCAGGAAACAGCAACTCCAATGGTCGTTGTTGATCTTTTTATCTCAAGATAAGCAGATACAACACAAAACTACACCAATGCACTTACAATCAATGTATTAGTGTTGAATAGCTAGTCAGTACAAACCTGTGAACAACCTGAGTTCAGTCCACGTCAGTAGCAGCAAGCAGGAACACGAATTAGGCAGCTCAGATAAAACTGAGCTTTACTTCAGTCCAATTGGAATTTTGTTCAATAAAGATTTAGCTCAGAAGATTAATTTTCAGTTTTTAAATGTATACAGATCAAGTATTTAGTTGATCTGTTTCAGAAATTATTTAAAATAGAAAATTATAATCCAATTTTGAAATAGAAGTGTTTTTAAACTTCAGGTCCAAATCAGATTACTCAAAAAGACGTCTTAGAAATATCAAAGTTTTACGTTTTTTCTTTTTACCGTTTTCAACTTTATGCCAATAGTGCTCTATAAATATATTTTGTCAGACAAGACCAGAGCTTTACTTAAGTCCAATTAGAATTGGAGCAATGTAGTTCAGCAGAAAGCAAACTTTGCTTTCAATTTCAAAATTTATACAGATCAAGTTTTTAAGTTGACCTGTTTTGGAGTATTTATTTTTGGCCAATTTTTATAATGGTTAAGCTTTTCAAAACTTAAGATGGATTACTCAAGAAATAAGACGGTCTTAGATGTGTAACAAGTGGTAGAAAGAGGGTTCCAACGGGAAGCTTCGACAGTGTTAAAGGGTGTCAGAATCAAAAGGTTCATGTAAGCCTATTTTTTGAATAAGCTTTGTTTGTGATTGGGTTTTGTGTTTTTCATACTTTATTGAATGTTCATGATGTAGATTTGTTTTTACTGAATAGTGCATGATACAGTAAGCGTTGCTTGCAGATTTATGTTGACTTTTTCTTTACGGTATGGTGAGACTTATGGTAGAACACTAGAGGGTTGTTGCAGTCTGAGTCTGTTTTTACAGGGTTTTGGAAACAGGGTCGTATGTGAGCTACACTATCCTGTTTGAATTATTTAAAGCAAATGTTGTGGACATGATTTTATTCAAATTGTGTTGTGTCATTGGATCAGCTGTAAGTGGCTGATCCACGTTGAATCGCTCCAGGGAAAGGTGTTTGGGTCCACTTTTCTGTGAGGGTGAAACAGTTTGTTTTAGTGACGGAAACTTCAGGGTCAGAACACATTATCGCTAGGTTCTTTGTCTCTGTACCAAGCTGCTTTGATTGACATTCTGGCGTTTCAGCTAATTTTTAATCAAATAAGCCAATTGTGTAGTTATACCTCTGAGCAGATTTGGTGGAAATATTTGGTTGTTTCTGAAGGAGGGATAAGTTAATTTATTGATTTATTTAACAAGGAATAGAAAAAGACTAACGTAAAAAGCAGCAGTCTATGTTTGCATCACTCTGCTTCTGCTGTGAGCATCTCCCTAATAGGGCCATTTTAATAGTGCATTTGAAATTCTATTGCAATGAAGAGTTGGGAGTGACACTATTACCTTATTTATGTTTTCAGACAAGGTTCTGTCTAAGAGGATTTTTTAAAAGACATCGAGTCTGTTTTTTAGATACTAAGATTGTAATGTATATGGATTTTAGACAGCTCATAAGATCACCACCTTGTTACACATTTGTTTAGTGCACAAAGATGGTAGCACAGTCCAGAAAAAAATATTTCAACAAAATGAGGAGTTTGCTAAAAGCTTTAAATATTTTCAGTCCAATTTTTGAGATTTCTGTGTTCATAAAATGTTGGTTCAGAATGAAACTGTCAAAAACATTCAGGTTTTCCACATTGTCACTGTCTAATCGTATATTTCCAAATTTATTGTTAAAACATTTGCGCTCGACAGGCTGCTAACTTGCAATGTACCATTAAAAAGCATAACCAGAGATTAGGTCCAAAAATTTTAATAGTTGAAAAAAGTTGAAAAACTAAACTTGAAAACATTTATTTAAATTTGCAATTATTTTTGATTATTTTTTTGATCTCATTTCCGTGAATCTCAATATACACAACAAGGCTCCCGTCTTCCAGCATTTCATCAAACGGACTCCACAAATCTGCAGCAATCCGAAAGACTTCATCACTGTCCAGGAGGACATGTTTTTCGTTTTGGTCTTCCGTGTCCATGACACCAATGACTACAGCCGCTTTTTTGTCTTCCATTTTTTCCTGTTAATACAGTACAAAAATATAGTATATTAGAAATATAATCAGGTATGTCAATTTTCATGTTATCATCTAAAAATGAGAACAAAAAAAGAAAACCAACACCAAGGTTAAATGTCAAATAACAGTAGCAACTTGTTTGATCTTTTGCTATATATGCTATTTCCTTCAGGTTTATGTTTTTTTAAGTCCAAGATCATTTGTTTTGTGCATTTCATCAATCAGCAAGTTCAAAGTTATTCATATAATAAAATATCATACAGTCAGCAACTGTAAATGAAGCAACAACAACAAGCATGACATTTGGTCACACACCATCATCAAAAACATTAACATTGTGGATGTTGGTTCCAGATTTGTGGTGCATTTATGTTAATTGTTGTTTCTCCTTTATTTAAGTCTTCTTTTGGCAAAGCATAATAGACTTGAGTCAGAAAATATTGAATGGTTTCCAGGATATCAAAATATGTAATAAGCCATTCCATAATTTTGAAGTTGACAAAAAATTACAAGGTTAGCTCTGAGCATTTGCACTTTTCACACTTTGTGTATTTCCAAAGTTTAGCAAATAATTTTAATTAGAATGCCTCAATTTTAAAATATATGCACATTTTGCTTTAAATGTCTAAATCTACTTAAAATTAGATTAATTTACTTCTTCATGAATTGACAACATACCTGAATTGTTGTAAAAGTTGTGCTTTGCAGCTGTAATCCATAGCCAGAATCCTGGCACCGAACATGTGTAATTTTGACCTGTTGGCCAATTGCCAGTTCCACCAGCGTTGCTTCCCTCCAAAGGGAGACGGGCATTGTGCAGCTGCCCTGTAATTAAAAGAATTATTGACAAAAAAATTAGAGATTTATCCAAGAGTTCTCAAAAAGTCAACAAACAAACAAAACCCACCAATCTACCATTTCTGACCAGACGCTGCAAAATTAACATGCAAGCTGGTTCATAACACAAAAGCTGGTTTTGTGTCATGAACTTGACACACACAGGCCATTTCCTTAGGCACTTACCTTTTTTTATCCAAATATTATTTGTTTTAAAAATAAATGACAACTGCAGCTTTGAACAAGTCTTAAAACAAGTTATTATACCTCTTTCAGCCGCACTGTCCGGATTGGCACCATCATTTTTCCCGACATCACAAGCCTGACCGCAGCAAACTGAGAAGTACAAAGAAAAGTACTTTTAGAGTTCGCATATTGTTCTGTAATGGGGCCTTTCATGTTATCTTCTACCCAGTTGAGATTTACAGTTAGCAAATTAAGTCCTCTCTTACGGAAAATCTTTTAAGAAATATAAGAAAAATCCTACCTCCACAATTTCCCCTTGCACCGTCATCAGTCCTTTTGACTCTGCTGCCTTCTCCAGATGGGCCATTGGTGCCGCTGGGTTTAAAATGGCCTCTGCTTTCTGTAGAAGCTCTGGAGTGACGTTCACTTTTGGACCTTTATAAAATTGCGTGGCCGGAGTGATGTTGATGATAAGGGGCGGCTCCGAGCCCCTGAGGGCGTAGCTCCTCATCACATATGATTGGCCCTCACAAAGGTTTTTTGAATATTTTTCAAATATAATTACTTTTCCAATCGTTTGCCCATCTGTGACAGTTAAAATTTGATTTTTCTTTTTCTGTAATACCTTTGATTTACCCTCCTTTACTGCCCAGCTAATTACTTTTTCTTCCTCTCTTATCTTTATTACTGCGATGTTTACTGGTGGTGGCCTGTAGATCGGCGATTGTGTGCGGTTTATAATGGTAGATAGAGCCATCCTAGGGGGAAGTGAAGGACAGAAACAAAATGTCAGTATTACAAACCCCATCAAGAGTCAACAGTGTCACCTCCTCAGCCCCACACTTTAATGGGGCAAAGGACACATATTAAAGCGAAGAAGCTGTTTACCACCAATAAACAGCAGTTTCAACTGAACAGGCAAATGGTTAAATAGCTGTTCAACACTTTACAGCAGATAAACACCTGATAAACGGTTTAGCCGTTGAACCAAAATCCTGTATTCATATTCAGTTTCAACGGCTGAACCGTTTGTTCCAAAGAAGTTAGGCTTCACCTAAGTGTAATAACGGACATTCAGTTTTAACTGTTAGGTAGTTTAACCTCCGCCCAACCGCAGTTTTAACGGCAGTTAAAACTGGTGGTGGCGCCACCGGTTTTAACTATAGAAGTTAGTTATTGATTTATTATTATTATTTATTATTTAATGCTTTTATCTAGGACCACCGACTTAACAACGCCTTTTAAATCTCACCTGGGGGCCGATAGAACTAAACATTAAAGGCTGGTTGCTACAACTCAACGGGCTGGCCCGCTTAACTATCCACCCGTTGGACCGAGGTGGGCGGCTCCCGATTACACGTCATGAAACAATAGTCAATAAATAAATTTGTAACATTTTACTTCCGATTAAATGTTATTACATTTACCTGTAGCTCGAAACATATGAACATAGAAAATAACCCAGAAATTAAGAATTTAGACAAAACTTACTTCTGTCGTCTTCTGGAAATGCTGAAAATGACCAACGGCGATTTGGATGGAACGTATTTATAGACTACATGCAGCGCTCGCGAGCGTCTTCACAGCCAATCAAATAAGGAATGCAGCCTTTACAGTGAGTAGCCAGATTCGACTTACAGTCGTGATTAATTAATTTTTTACTTTCACAAGGAGGAAGTATAAATCGATAATCGCTCCAGAAAATATTTGCTTTGTATATATATATATATATATATATATATATATATTTATATTATATATTTATATATATATATTATATATATATATCCTATGATGTCCACCGGACTCTCGGTTGCTGTCAGCTGTTCGTTGTTTGGGATTCCCTTAATTTCTTTATGACTCAGTGATTTCTGATTGGCTCCCTGCAACAGTCACACCCGCACATCGAACCGGGCCCGTCAGCAATTGCGGGCATTTTATTAGAAATTCTGCGCCCAGAGTTATTCCAAATCTCTACTGAAAGGTTCTTTTTTCTTCTTCTTTTCTTCCGCACTTCCAATAATATGTCTTAGGTACACTTCCTTTCAGTAGTCACAATGTTTAATCCATTGTTAGCAGGTCATAAGCAGTTTTTCCGAGCCCCATTTAAAACGACACGAACGCTAAAACGATCCTGTAATTCCAAGCAGGAAATTACAGGATCGTATTATGCTTTACTGTGGCTTTTGTTCAAAGTTCAAAATGTATTAGATTTAAGTCTTATAAATAGCACTGCTTCTTCAACACTGTCATGAACAGCGCTCTGTGACTGTGAGAGTGACCGCTCTCACTATTGTCGCTGACGAGATTTAGGGCGGCCATCTTGGAGCGGTCCACCCACTCAGCGTTATGTTAGCAGTCACGATGACGTATCAACCTATTTATCGATCATGACATGCTTTTTTTGTTACTGGAGACCATATTCAAACATCTATCAAAGCTATATAAACAATTGTATTTTTAAGTATGTTTTTAATACATAGTTCAGCATATTTAAACTGTCAGTTCATTATTATGAATCTAATTATGTCAAAGTGGGAAGTGTTAAACTATAAATACACTTTAAGTGGTGTTTTAGAAAAATAGTCATTCCACTAATTTTATACTAATTAACAGAAGCCAAAATTTGTACAAAACCTGAACTCTTTAAAAATGTTGAATAGTGAAATGTAACAAAAAGCATAAATTAGCAGGAGCTGAAATTATCACAGAAACTCAAATTAAAAATGTAGCCCTAGGCGGAAATTCAACCTGTAAGACTCTTCCGGCATCACTTATCACCACGGCTTCATCCCAACCAATAAGGACGCACCACCTCTCTACCTCGATCCAATCACCTGGCAAGAGATCCTTCAAAAGGCGAAGCAACCACAGATCCACCCGCTTCAGCCGTGCTTCAACCCACCTCCTCCCCGTTTCCACCACCAGCCACCCAGATGCCTCCAGGTCCCCTCAAGACTCCTCTCTCCAAGCTCAGCTCCACCACCAGTGACTGGGCCCGGGGGAAGACCTATCTGAGCTTCGTTCGAGCCGATCATTCAAGCTCGCTGCAATTCTCGGCTCGCAGGTCTTCCGCCGGTGTCCGAGCGCCAAATTCTCGGTCCAATAAAATTGTCTAACTGCTGTTTCTCTCTCTGTGTGAGTCTCTACAGATTGCATTCTACTTTCACAATGAGAAAGTAATTGATATTATCTTTAAATATTTTTGGAACACATAAATCAAGGGAATGTTTGAAATTGTTCAAATTAACGGCAATAAATAAATCGACATCAATAAGCTTATGACAAAAGTTTATATTCTTTTATTGTCATCATTTATTCACGTTGTTTCCACACATCAACTGCAGTCTTCCCTCTATATTGTCCACTGGACTCCTGCCAGATGTTCTTTGTTTGGGATTCTTTTCCGTGCTTATGACTCCCGTTTTCTTATTGGCTGCCTGCAACAGACAGGAATAGGCAACAATCATTTATTGAGAGGGATTTATTTGGTATAAGGTATACCATAATTCAGCTGAAGAAGCAAAAGTTTGTGTGCAACGATAATTATTTGAAAAAGTAAAAAAGGTGAAACAGAACTTGAGAAAGAGCGTAATTGGAACAAAAGGAAATTAGTGCAAACCCGGAAATAGTTGAAACAATTGAGTAGTGAAACAGCAAATAGATTAAATTAGGGGAAGCACAAAACCCAGAAATATTTGCAGGAGTAAAACAGAGCAAAACCAAAAAGATAAAGGGTCTAAAGAAGCAGAACATGTTGATATATGAATTGCTGAAATTGATTAAACATTGCAGAAGAGCTTAGAAGATAGTAATACCTGTAGAGTAGAAGACATACAGAAAAGTAGACGAGCAAAATGCATAGAAACATAGAAATAGTTGAAACAATTGAATAGTGAATATACTATATTAATAAGATAATAGTGAATTAATAGTTAATTATACTGTATAAATTATAAAATATATAAATTATAGCAGAATTCAGCAGAAAAAGCAGTACTTTGAGTGCAACCTGAATTATTTGAAAAAGTAGAAAAGTGAAACAGAGTTTAAGAAAGAGCATAATTGAAACAACAGGAAATTAGTGCAATCCCAGGAATAGTTGAAACAATTGAATAGTCAAACAGTAATAAGTATCAAACATTAGTGGAAACAGTAAACCAGAACTATTTGAAGGAGTAAAACAGAGCAAAAGCAAAAAGGATCAGAAGAAGCAGAAATGTTTGATATATGAATTTATAAAATTGATTAAAGATTGTAGAAGATCTTAAAAGATAGTAAAACCAGTATAACCAGAAGGCAAACAGAAAAGTAGACAAGCAGAATGCATAGACACAGATAAAAACAGAGCACAAGAAAAAAATACATTGAAAGAATAGGAGAAAGTGTGACAAGGTTGTACTCCAGAGGAGTTTAACAGAAAAGAGAAAAACCTGTAGCAATGATAGTAATAATTCCATAAAGTAGAGACTAGTGGCTACATTTTAAAGCATAAAATATTTCTCTACAGTGAAATATGAATGAACAGCATAATTTTGTTTCTAAAAGAGCAGAAAAAGTTCAAAAATAGCAGTTACTAGAGTGGCCACTCAAGTAACTGAAATCAGTTAGAGAGTTCCACCATAGGAAATAATGGGCAAAAGATTTGCACAAAAGGGCAATTATTTCAAAAGTGCAATAGTGAAGTTTACCAAAAGTCATAGCTCCATTCTCCTGAAGAAGCTGAACGTTTTGATATATGAATTAGTACAATTAGTGAAAGATAGTGAAAGTAGTTAAACGACAAAAACGTACGGAAGACAGAATAATAATAATAATAATAATAAAGGGAAACAGAAACACTATAAGTGAGAATGCATTGAATGCATTCTCACTGATAATAATAATAAAGAAAAACAGAAACACTATAAGTGAGAATGCATTGAATGCATTCTCACTGATAATAACTAGAAAAATAGCTGTTCCTAGCGAAACAGCCGTGAGAATGCATATTTGCAGAATGACTGCTGCAGAAATGCCAGAAAAAGTAGAGAAAAGTTTAAGGAGTAGAAGAAAGGAGAAGAAAGCAGAAGAAAGCAGAAGAAATAGAAATAGTTGAATCAGTTGAATAGTGAATATACTATATTAATATATTTAATAGTGAATTAATAGTGAATTATACTGCATAAATTATACAATTATATAATATATAAATTATAGCAGAATTCAGCAGAAGCAGGAGTTTGTGTGCAACCTGAATTATTTGAAAAAGTCAAAAAGTGAAACAGAGTTTAAGAAAGAGCATAATTGAAACAACAGGAAAAAATTTGTGCAATCCCAGGAATAGTTGAAACAATTGAATAGTGAAACAGTAATAAGTATAACAAGCAAAGCCAGTGATGCAGCACCTGGGATTGCACAACTTCTCGCTAACTGCACTGGTTGTTATTCTATGAGAGCATGCTCCGTCTGTCTGTACGTCGCAAATAACATGGTTAAAAACATTTAATGTCTTAACTGATTTCCCATAATTAATTCCAAGTATTTAATGTACTGTTTTATAGTCACCAACTGTGTGTGTAACGTGTTTCGTGTGCTGAGGAGCGATCGAAACGGCATGTTACTCGAGACGGCAAACGCCATACAGATTCGAGGTGAGGTATTCAGTTCTCTGCCTCATCGCTGGGGGCGCTCATGAACCCAGATATTGTAACTCCACAAACGAAGAAGGGAGAACGTAACGGCAGAGAACGCCAAGCAGAACGTCAGAGACATTCAGGAGCACTTGGATATTTTCACTTCGAAAGATTTGGCACCAGTTTGGCACACACACACACACACTATATATCAGTGACGTACGGTGAGGTTCATTGCTGGTGAGGCACTGACTTATGACTTAGACACCATGCATGCTATTGGACCTACGGAAATTTCGCGCATGCATACAACGCTGTGGGGCAAAAAGACTAATATTTTACATGTCATCTATAGCCGCGTTAACTCAGTGAAACTTAAATGTAGGTATTAATTTCGTGCTATGATCCACAGCAAAGTGATCTGTTTTCCCCAAGCTACGCAGACTCGCTGCCATAGCAACTGACAATAATGCCACTTCATGTTTTAGGATTTAACACCAAAAAAAAATCAAGAATTTTGCACACACAACAAATTATTCAGTCTGTTGTTGTAGTATGTTTTAAGCTTAATGTTTTATTAATAAATTATTGCTGTGGTAGATTAGCTACCGCTTCTACTTTACTGAATTATTTAAACATTAACTGTAGCCCACCAAATGCACATTTCATTAAAAAACTAAACCAGAACATCTTATTGCTGTCTTACCTTTACCTATCAATGAAATCCATGCACCCCTAATTGTGCACAAAAATATCTGTTCATCCAAAGCCAAGTTGATCCTCGGCATGTCTTTTCTACTCCGTTTGAGAATCATCAAACTGTCTTGAAGTAAAACCTTCAGCTCCGGTGTTGGTCTTCCTTTAGTTATCATCTCCTGCTTCAATTGAAAATCCACTTTAGAAAACTGTTTAAGGGTAGAAATGTAATCTTTCATGTTGACGTCGGAGGAGAGAAGAAACAAATATATCGCTGTACTTTACTTATTTACTGTGTGGCTAGCTCCATGGCTAGCTCACTGTGTATTACTCTGCAGTTGTGCAGTCACAATATCTGGGATCATGAGCGCCCCAGCGGTGAGGCAAGGGTGAGGCAAGAGAACTGCCTGCCTCACCTCGAGTCTGTTCTCGAGTCTGTTATCGCTCCTTCGCACACAAAACACGATATACACACACAGTTAGAGACAAAAAACAATGTGCATTATATACATAAGCAAAATAAGACCATATATTAAATGTTTTTAGCCATTTTATTGCTGGCGTACAGACAGGCTCCCATAGAATGGCAGCCAGTGCAGTTAGCGAGAGGTTGCGCAATAGCACGTGAGGCTAAGCTCGCTGCTTCCTCACCGGCTTCGCTCCTGAGGTTTTACAGTCACGTTTTTGGACTGTGGGAGGAAACCGGAGAGAACCCACGCATGCACAGGGAGAACATGCAAACTACATGCAGAGGGACCCCAGGCCGGGAATCGAACCCAGAACCTTCTTGCTGCAAGGCAACAGCTCTACCAACTGCGCCACTGTGCCGCCTACCAATTAAAGAGAACACTCACCTTTAATGCTTTTCTTTATTATCATTATTATTTATTTTTTAGCTTTTATAAAGAGGCTTGAAGTCATATATGAAGTATATATGACTTCAATATATATATATATATATATATATATATATATATATATATATATATATATATATATATATGTGTGTGTGTAAAAATAATTATATAATATATATATATATATATATATATATATATATATATATATATATATAGTGAAACTTAGTGAAGGTATACCAGAATTCAGCAGAAGCAGGAGTTTGTGTGCAACCTGAATTATTGTCAAAAGTCAAAAAGTGAAACAGAGTTGAAGAAAGAGCATAATTGAAACAACAGGAAATTAGTGCAATCCAGGAATAGTTGAAACAATTGAATAGTGAAACAGTAATAAGTATAAAAAATTAGTGGAAACAGCAAACCAGAAATATTTGAAGGAGTAAAACAGAGGAAAACCAAAAGCAAAAAGGTTCAGAAGAAGTAGAAATGTTTGATATATGAATTTATAAAATTGATTAAAGATTGTAGAATATCTTAAAAGATAGTAAAACCAGAAGGCAAAGAGAAAAGTAGACAAGCAGAATGCATAGACACAGATAAAACAGAGCACAAGAAGAAAATACATTGAAAGAATAGGAGAAAGTGTGACAAGGTTGTACTCCAGAGGAGTTTAACAGAAAACAGTAAATCCTGTAACAATGATAGTAATAATTCCATAAAGTAGACACTAGTGGCTACATTTTAAAGCATAAAATATTTCTCTACAGTGAAATATGTATGAACAGCATAATTTTGTTTATAAAAGAGCAGAAAAAGTTCAAAAACGTCAGTTACTAGAGTGGCCACTCAAGTAACTGAAATCAGTTACAGAGTTCCACCATAGGAAATAATGGGGCAAAAGATTTGCACAAAAGGGCAATTATTTCAAAAAGTGCAATAGTGAAGTTTACCAAAAGTCATAGCACCATTCTCCTGAAGGAGCTGAACGTTTTGATATATAAATTAGTACAATTAGTGAAAGATAGTGAGAGTAGTTAAACCAGGAAAAACGTACGGAAGCCAGAATAATAATAATAACTAGAAAAATAGCTGTTCCTAGCGAAACAGCCGTGAGAATGCATATTTGCAGAATGACTGCTGCAGAAATGCAAAAAAATGTGGAGAAAAGCTTGAGAAGTAGAAGAAAGAAGAAGAAATTGAAACAGTAGAAATAGTTGAAACAGTTGAACAGTGAAACGTAGCAAACTGCAGATATTAGCTAAAGCTGAAATTAGTACATAACCAGAAATATTTGAAGAAGTGAAACTTAACATAAAGAGCCAAATAAGCATATTTGCAGAATGATTGAAGGAGAAATATAAGAAACTTGAGAACAAAGAGTAAGAAAAGCATAAGAAAGCTAGTCATACATTGTAGAAATCCTTTGCCAAGTAGTGAAACTTTGCAAAAGTGTTACAGTATTCAGCTGAAGAAGCAGAAGTTTGTGTGCAACATGAATTATTTGAAAAGTCAAAAACTGAAACAGAGCGTAAGAAACATCACAATTAGCACACGAGGAAATTAGTGCAAACCCAGAAATAGTTGAAACAATTGAACAGTGAAACATCAAAAAGCTTAAATTACCGGAAGCAGAAAAACCAGAAATATTTGAATTAGTAAAACAGAGGAAAACCAAAAGCAAAAAGGGACAGAAAAAGCAGAAAAGTTTGATATATGAATTGATAAAATTGATCAAAGTTTGCAGAAGACCTTAGCCGACAGCTAAACCAGTAGAACCAAAGGAATATACAGAAAAGTAGACAAGGAAAATGCATAGAAACATAGAAATAGTTGAAACAATTGAATAGTGAATATACTATATTAATAATGTAATAGTCAATTAATAGTTAATTAAACTGTATAAATTATATAATATATAAATAATAGCAGGATTCAGCAAAAGAAGCAGGAGTTTGAGTACAACCTGAATTATTTGAAAAAGTAAAAAGTGAAACAGAGTTTAAGAAAGAGCATAATTGAAACAACAGGAAATTAGTGCAATCCCAGAAATAGTTGAAACAATTGAATAGTGAAATAGAAAAGTAGACAAGCAGAATGCATAGACACAGTTAAAAACAGAGCACAAGAAGAAAATACATTGAAAGAATAGGAGAAAGTGTGACAAGGTTGTACTCCAGAGGAGTTTAACAGAAAACAGTAAAACCTGTAGCAAAGATAGTAATAAATCCATAAAGTAGACACGTGTGGCTACATTTTAATGCATAAAATATTTCTCTACAGTGAAATATGTATGAACAGCATAATTTTGTTTATAAAAGAGCAGAAAAAGTTCAAAAATGGCAGTTACTAGAGTGGACACTCTAGTAACTGAAATCAGTTATAGAGTTCCACCATAGGAAATAATGGGGCAATAAATTTGCACAAAAGGGCAATTATTTCAAAAAGTGCAATAGTGAAGTTTACCAAAAGTCATAGCACCATTCTCCTGAAGAAGCTGAACGTTTTGATATATAAATTAGTACAATTAGTGAAAGATAGTGAGAGTAGTTAAACCACAAAAAACGTACGGAAGTCAGAATAATAATAATAATAATAAAGATAAAGAAAAACAGAAACACTATAAGTGAGAATGCATTGAATGCATTCTCACTGATAACTAGAAAAATAGCTGTTCCTAGCGAAACAGCCGTGAGAATGCATATTTGCAGAATGACTGCTGCAGAAATGCAAGAAAATGTGGAGAAAAGCTTAACAAGTAGAAGAAACCAGAAGAAATTGAAATAGTTGAAATAGTTGAAACAGTTGAATAGAGAAAAGTAGCAAACTTCAGAAATTAGCTGTAGCTGAAATTAGTGCACAAACAGAAATGTTTAAAGAAGTGAAACTTAACATAAAGAGCCAAATAAGAATATTTGCAGAATGATTGAAGGAGAAATATAAGAAACTTGAGAACAAAGAGTAAGATATTGGAAAAAGCATAAGAAAGCTAGTCATACATTGTAGAAATCCTTTGCCAAGTAGTGAAACTTAGCAAAAGTGTTACAGAATTAAGCTGAAGAAGCAGAAGTTTGTGTGCAACATGAATTATTTGAAACAGTCAAAAGTGAAACACAGCGTAAGAAAGAGCACAATTAGCACACGAGGAAATTAGTGCAAACCCAGAAATAGTTGAAACAATTGAACAGTGAAACAGCAAAAAGCTTAAATTAGCGGAAGCAGAAAAACCAGAAATATTTGAACGAGTAAAACAGAGCAAAACCAAAAGCAAAAGGGACAGAAAAGCAGAAAAGTTTGATATATGAATTGATAAAAGTGATCAAAGTTTGCAGAAGACCTTAGCCGACAGTAAAACCAGTAGAACCAAAGGAATATACAGAAAAGTAGACAAGGAAAATGCATAGAAACATAGAAATAGTTGAAACAATTGAATAGTGAATATACTATATTAATAAGATAATAGTGAATTAATAGTGAATTATACTGTATAAATTATATAATATATAAATTATAGAGGAATTCAGCAGAAGCAGGAGTTTGTGTGCAACCTGGATTATTTGAAAAAGTCAAAAAGTGAAACAGAGATTAAGAAAGAGCATAAATTAAGCAACAGGTAATTAGTGCAATCCCAGAAATAGTTGAAACAATTGAATAGTGAAAATGTAATGAGTATAAAAAATTAGTGGAAACAGTAAACCAGACATATTTGAAGGAGTAAACAGAGCAAAACCTAAAGCAAAAACGGTCAGAAGAAGCAGAAATGTTTGATATATGAATTTATAAATTTGATTAAAGATTGTAGAAGATCTTAAAAGATAGTAAAACCAGTGGAACCAGAAGGCAAACAGAAAAGTAGACAAGCAGAATGCATAGACACAGATAAAAACAGAGCACAAGAAGAAAATACATTGAAAGAATAGGAGAAAGTGTGACAAGGTTGTACTCCAGAGGAGTTTGACTGAAAACAGTAAATCCTGTAACAATGACAGTAATAATTCCATAAAGTAGACACGTGTGGCTACATTTTAATGCATAAAATATTTCTATACAGTGAAATATGTATGAACAGCATAATTTGTTTATAAAAGAGCAGAAAAAGTTCAAACACGGCAGTTACTAGAGTGGCCACTCAAGTAACTGAAATCAGTTACAGAGTTCCACCATAGGAAATAATGGGGCAATAAATTTGCACAAAAGTGCAATTATTTCAAAAAGTGCAATAGTGAAGTTTACCAAAAGTCATAGCACCATTCTCCTGAAGGAGCTGAACGTTTTGATATATAAATTAGTACAATTAGTGAAAGATAGTGAGAGTAGTTAAACCAGGAAAAACGTACGGAAGCCAGAATAATAATAATAATAATAATAATAAAGAAAAACAGAATCACTATAAGTGAGAATGCATTGAATGCATTCTCACTGATAATAACTAGAAAAATAGCTGTTCCTAGCGAAACAGCCGTGAGAATGCATATTTGCAGAATGACTGCTGCAGAAATGCCAGAAAAAGTACAGAAAAGCTTAAGAAGTAGAAGAAAGCAGAAGAAATTGAAATAGTTGAAACAGTTGATCAGTGAAATGTAGCAAACTGAAGAAATTAGCTGAAGCTGAAATTAGTACACCACCAGAAATATTTGAAGTGAAACTTAACATAAGGGGCCAAATAAGCATATTTGCAGAATGATTGATGGAGAAATATAAGAAACTTGAGAACAAAGAGTAAGAAAAGCATAAGAAAGCTAGTCATACTTTGTAGAAATCCTTTTCCAACTGGTGAAACTTAGCAAAAGTGCTGCAGAATTCAGCTGAAGAAGCAGAAGTTTGTGTGCAACATGAATTATTTGAAAAAGTCAAAAAGTGAAACAGAGCGTAAGAAAGAGCACAATTAGCACACGAGGAAATTAGTGCAAACCCAGAAATAGTTGAAACAATTGAACAGTGAAACATCAAAATGCTTAAATTAGCGGAATAAGAAAAACCAGAAATATTTGAAGGAGTAAAACAGAGCAAAACCAAAAGCAATAAGGGTCAGAAGAAGCAGAAAAGTTTGATATATGAATTGATAAAATTGATCAAAGTTTGCAGAAGACCTTATCCGACAGTAAAACCAGTAGAACCAAAGGAATATCCAGAAAGTAGACAAGCAAAATGCATAGAAACATAAATAGTTGAAACAATTGAATAGTGAATATACTATATTAATAAGATAATAGTGAATTAATAGTGAATTATACTGTATAAATTATATAAATTATATAATATATAAATTATAGCAGAATTCAGCAGAAGAAGCAGGAGTTTGTGTGCAACATGAATTATTTGAAAAAGTCAAAAAGTGAAACAGAGTTTAAGAAAGAGCATAATTGAAACAACAGGAAATTAGTGCAATCCCAGGAATAGTTGAAACAATTGAATAGTGAAACAGTAATAAGTATAAAAAATTAGTGGAAACAGTAAACCAGAAATATTTGAAGGAGTAAAACAGATTAAAAGCAAAAAGGATAAGAAGAAGCAGAAATGTTTGATATATGAATTTATAAAATTGATTAAAGATAGTAGAAGATCTTAAAAGATAGTAAAACCAGTAGAACCAGAAGGCAAACAGAAAAGTAGACAAGCAGAATGCATAGACACAGATAAAAACAGAGCACAAGAAGAAAATACATTGAAAGAATAGGAGAAAGTGTGACAAGGTTGTACTCCAGAGGAGTTTAACAGAAAACAGTAAATCCTGTAACAATGATAGTAATAATTCCATAAAGTAGACACTAGTGGCTACATTTTAAAGCATAAAATATTTCTCTACAGTGAAATATGTATGAACAGCATAATTTTGTTTATAAAAGAGCAGAAAAAGTTCAAAAACGTCAGTTACTAGAGTGGCCACTCAAGTAACTGAAATCAGTTACAGAGTTCCACCATAGGAAATAATGGGGCAAAAGATTTGCACAAAAGGGCAATTATTTCAAAAAGTGCAATAGTGAAGTTTACCAAAAGTCATAGCACCATTCTCCTGAAGGAGCTGAACGTTTTGATATATAAATTAGTACAATTAGTGAAAGATAGTGAGAGTAGTTAAACCAGGAAAAACGTACGGAAGCCAGAATAATAATAATAAAGATAAAGAAAAACAGAAACACTATAAGTGAGAATGCATTGAATGCATTCTCACTGATAATAATAATAAAGAAAAACAGAAACACTATAAGTGAGAATGCATTGAATGCATTCTCACTGATAATAATAATAATAAAGATAAAGAAAAACAGAATCACTATAAGTGAGAATGCATTGAATGCATTCTCACTGATAACTAGAAAAATAGCTGTTCCTAGCGAAACAGCCGTGAGAATGGATATTTGCAGAATGACTGCTGCAGAAATGCAAGAAATGTGAAGAAAAGCTTAAGAAGTGGAAGAAAGTAGAAGAAATTGAAATAGTTGAAACAGTTGAACAGTGAAATGTAGCAAACTGCAGATAATTGCTGAAGCTGAAATTAGTACACCACCAGAAATATTTGAAGAAGTGAAACTTAACATAAAGGGCCAAATAAGCATATTTGAAGAATGATTGATGGAGAAATATAAGAAACTTGAGAACAAAGAGTAAGAAAAGCATAAAAAGCTAGTCATACTTTGTAGAAATCCTTTGCCAAGTAGTGAAACTTAGCAAAAGTGTTGCAGAATTCAGCTGAAGAAGCAGAAGTTTGTGTGCAACATGAATTATTTGAAAAAGTCAAAAAGTGAAACAGAGCGTAAGAAAGAGCACAATTAGCACACGAGGAAATTAGTGCAAACCCAGAAATAGTTGAAACAATTGAACAGTGAACATCAAAAAACTTAAATTAGCGGAATCTGAAAAACCAGAAATATTTGAAGGAGTAAAACAGAGCAAACCAAATGCAATAAGGGTCAGAAAAGCAGAAAAGTTTGATATATGAATTGATAAAATTGATAAAAGTTTGAGAAGACCTTTGCCGACAGTAAAACCAGTAGAATCAAAGGACTATACAGGAAAGTAGAAAAGCTAAATGCATAGAAACATAGAAATAGTTGAAACAATTGAATAGTGAATATACTATATTAATAATATAATAGTGAATTAATAGTGAATTATACTGTATAAATTATATAATATATAAATTATAGCAGAATTCAGCAGAAGAAGCAGGAGTTTGTGTGCAACCTGAATTATTTGAAAAAGTCAAAAAGTGAAACAGAGTTTAAGAAAGAGCATAATTGAAACAACAGGAAATTAGTGCAATCCCAGGAATAGTTGAAACAATTGAATAGTGAAACAGTAATAAGTATAAAAAATTAGTGGAAACAGTAAACCAGAAATATTTGAAGGAATAAACAGAGCAAAACCTAAAGCAAAAGGATGATAAGAAGCAGAAATGTTTGATATATGAATTTATAAAATTGATTAAAGATTGTAGAAGATCTTCAAATATAGTAAACCAGTCGAACCAGAAGGAAAACAGAAAGTAGACAAGCAGAATGCATAGAAAAGATAAAAACAGAGCACAAGAAGAAAATACATTGAAAGAATAGGAGAAAGTGTGACAAGGTTGTACTCCAGAGGAGTTTAACAGAAAACAGTAAACCTGTAGCAAAGATAGTAATAATTCCATAAAGTAGACACGTGTGGCTACATTTTAATGCATAAAATATTTCTCTACAGTGAAATATGTATGAACAGCTTAATTTTGTTTATAAAAGAGCAGAAAAAGTTCAAAAACGGCAGTTACTAGAGTGTACAATCAAGTAACTGAAATAAGTTACAGAGATCCACCATAGGAAATAATGGGGCAATAAATTTGCACAAAAGGGCAATTATTTCAAAAGTGCAATAGTGAAGTTTACCAAAAGTCATAGCACCATTCTCCTGAAGGAGCTGAACGTTTGATATATAAATTAGTACAATTAGTGAAAGATAGTGAGAGTAGTTAAACCACGAAAAACGTACGGAAGCCAGATAATATAACTAGAAAATAGCTGTTCCTAGCGAAACAGCCGTGAGAATGCATATTTGCAGAATGACTGCTGCAGAAATGCCAGAAAAAGTACAGAAAAGCTTAAGAAGTAGAAGAAAGCAGAAGAAATTGAAATAGTTGAAACAGTTGAACAGTGAAATGTAGCAAACTGCAGAAATTAGCTGAAGCTGAAATTAGTACACAACCAGAAATATTTGAAGAAGTGAAACTTAACATAAAGGGCCATTTAAGCATATTTGCAGAATGATTGATGGAGAAATATAAGAAACTTGAGAACAAAGAGTAAGAAAAGCATAAGAAAGCTAGTTATACTTTGTAGAAATCCTTTGCCAAGTAGTGAAACTTTGCAAAAGTGTTGCAGAATTCAGCTGAAGAAGCAGAAGTTTGTGTGCAACATGAATTATTTGAAAAAGTCAAAAAGTGAAACAGAGCGTAAGAAAGAGCACAATTAGCACACGAGGAAATTAGTGCAAACCCAGAAATAGTTGAAACAATTGAACAGTGAAACAGCAAAAAGCTTAAATTAGCGGAATCAGAAAAATCAGAAATATTTGAAGGAATAAACAGAGCAAAACCAAAAGCAATAAGGGTCAGAAGAAGCAGAAAAGTTTGATATATGAATTGATAAAATTGATAAAAGTTTGAGAAGACCTTTGCAGACAGTAAAACCAGTAGAAAAAACGAATATCCAGAAAAGTAGACAAGCAAAATGCATAGAAACATAGAAATAGTTGAAACAATTGAATAGTGAATATACTATATTAATAAGATAATAGTGAATTAATAGTGAATTATACTGTATAATTATATAAATTATATAATATAAATTATAGAGGAATTCAGCAGAAGAAGCAGGAGTTTGTGTGCAACCTGAATTATTTGAAAAAGTCAAAAGTGAAACAGAGTTTAAGAAAGAGCATAATTGAAACAACAGGAAATAAGTGCAATCCCAGAAATAGTTGAAACAATTGAATAGTGAAACAGTAATAAGTATAAAAAAAAAATTAATGGAAACAGTAAACCAGAAATATCTGAAAGAGTAAAACAGAGCAAAACTAAAGCAAAAAAGTCAGAAAAAGTAGAAATGTTTGATATATGAATTTATAAAATTGATTAAAAATTGTAGAAATCTTCAAATATAGTAAAACCAGTAAAACCAGAAGGAAACAGAAAAGTAGACAAGCAGAATGCATAGACACAGATAAAAACAGAGCACAAGAAGAAAATACATTGAAAGAATAGGAGAAAGTGTGACAAGGTTGTACTCCAGAGGAGTTTAACAGAAAACAGTAAAACCTGTAGCAAAGATAGTAATAATTCCATAAAGTAGACACGTGTGGCTACATTTTAATGCATAAAATATTTCTCTACAGTGAAATATGTATGAACAGCATAATTTTGTTTATAAAAGAGCAGAAAAGGTTCAAAATGGCAGTTACTAGAGTGGACACTCTAGTAACTGAAATCAGTTACAGAGTTCCACCATAGGAAATAATGGGGCAATAAATTTGCACAAAAGGGCAATTATTTCAAAAAGTGCAATAGTGAAGTTTACCAAAAGTCATAGCACCATTCTCCTGAAGGAGCTGAACGTTTTGATATATAAATTAGTACAATTAGTGAAAGATAGTGAAAGTAGTTAAACCACAAAAAACGTACGGAAGACAGAATAATAATAATAATAATAATAATAATAATAATAATAATAATAAAGAAAAACAGAAACACTATAAGTGAGAATGCATTGAATGCATTCTCACTGACTAGAAAAATAGCTGTTCCTAGCGAAACAGCCGTGAGAATGCATATTTGCAGAATGACTGCTGCAGAAATGCCAGAAAAAGTACAGAAAAGCATAAGAAGTGGAAGAAAGTAGAAGAAATTGAAATAGTTGAAACAGTTGAACAGTGAAATGTAGCAAACTGCAGAAATTAGCTGAAGCTGAAATTAGTACACCACCAGAAATATTTGAAGAAGTGAAACTTAACATAAAGGGCCAAATAAGCATATTTGCAGAATGATTGATGGAGAAATATAAGAAACTTGAGAACAAACAATAAGAAAAGCATAAGAAAGCTAGTCATACATTGTTGAAATCCTTGCCAACTGGTGAAACTTAGCAAAAGTGTTGAAGAATTCAGCTGAAGAAGCAGAAGTTTGTGTGCAACATGAATTATTGAAAAAGTCAAAAAGTGAAACAGAGCGTAAGAAAGAGCACAATTAGCACACAAGGAAATTAGTGCAAACCCAGAAATAGTTGAAACAATTGAATAGTGAACATCAAAAGCTTAAATTAGCGGAAGCAGAAAAACCAGAAATATTTGAAGGAGTAAAACAGAGGAAAACCAAAAGCAAGAAGGGACAGAAAAAGCAGAAAAGTTTGATATATGAATTGATAAAATTGATCAAAGTTTGCAGAAGATCTTAGCCGACAGTAAAACCAGTAGAACCAAAGGAATATACAGAAAAGTAGAGAAGCAAAATGCATAGAAACATAGAAATAGTTTAAACAATTGAATAGTGAATATACTATATTAATAATATAATAGTGAATTAATAGTGAATTATACTGTATAAATTATATAATATTTAAATTATAGCAGAATTCAGCAGAAAAAGCAGGAGTTTGTGTGCAACCTGAATTATTTGAAAAAGTCAAAAAGTGAAACAGAGTTTAAGAAAGAGCATAATTGAAACAACAGGAAATTAGTGCAATCCCAGGAATAGTTGAAACAATTGAATAGTGAAACAGTAATAAGTATCAAAAATTAGTGGAAACAGTAAACCAGAAATATTTGAAGGAGTAAAACAGAGCAAAATCTAAAGCAAACAGGGTCAGAAGAAGTAGAAATGTTTGATATATGAATTTATAAAATTGATTAAAGATTGTAGAAGATCTTAAAAGATAGTAAAACCAGTGGAACCAGAAGGCAAACAGAAAAGTAGACAAGCAGAATGCATAGACACAGATAAAAACAGAGCACAAGAAGAAATACATTGAAAGAATAGGAGAAAGTGTGACAAGGTGTACTCCAGAGGAGTTTAACAGAAACAGTAAAACCTGTAGCAAAGATAGTAATAATTCCATAAAGTAGACACGTGTGGCTACATTTTAATGCATAAAATATATCTCTACAGTGAAATATGTATGAACAGCATAATTTTGTTCATAAAAGAGCAGAAAAAGTTCAAAACGGCAGTTACTAGAGTGTACACTCTAGTAACTGAAATCAGTTAGAGAGTTCCACCATAGGAAATAATGGGGCAATAAATTTGCCCAAAAGGGCAATTATTTCAAAAAGTGCAATAGTGAAGTTTACCAAAAGTCATAGCACCATTCTCCTGAAGTAGCTGAACGTTTTGCTATATGAATTAGTATAATTAGTGAAAGATAGTGAGAGTAGTTAAACGACAAAAAACGTACGGAAGACAGAATAATAATAACTAGAAAAATAGCTGTTCCTAGCGAAACAGCCGTGAGAATGCATATTTGCAGAATGACTGCTGCAGAAATGCAAGAAAAAGTAGAGAAAAGTTTAAGGAGTAGAAGAAAGTAGAAGAAAGTAGAAGAAAGCAGAAGAAAACAGAAGAAAGCAGAAGAAAGAGGAAGAAAGCCGAAGATAGTGGAAGAAATAGAAATAGTTGAAACTATTGAATAGTGAATATACTATATTAATATATTTAATAGTGAATTAATAGTGAATTATACTGCATAAATTATATAAATTATATAATATATAAATTATAGCAGAATTCAGCAGAAGCAGGAGTTTGTGTGCAACCTGAATTATTTGAAAAAGTCAAAAAGTGAAACAGAGTTTAAGAAAGAGCATAATTGAAACAACAGGAAATTAGTGCAATCCCAGGAATAGTTGAAACAATTGAATAGTGAAAGTAATAAGTATAAAAAATTAGTAGAAACAGTGAACCAGAAATATTTGAAGGAGTAAAACAGAGGAAAACCAAAAGCAAAAAGGTTCAGAAGAAGTAGAAATGTTTGATATATGAATTTATAAAATTGATTAAAGATAGTAGAATATCTTAAAAGATAGTAAAACCAGTAAAACCAGAAGGCAAACAGAAAAGTAGACAAGCAGAAAGCATAGACACAGATAAAAACAGAGCACAAGAAGAAAATACATTGAAAGAATAGGAGAAAGTGTGGCAAGGTTGTACTCCAGAGGAGTTTAACAGAAAACAGTAAATCCTGTAGTAATTATAGTAATAATTCCATAAAGTAGACACTAGTGGCTATATTTTAATGCATAAAATATTTCTCTACAGTGAAATATGTATGAACAGCATAATTTTGTTTGTCAAACAGCAGAAAAAGTTCAAAAACGGCAGTTCGCCGAATTTCCCCATTCATTTCAATGGGCAAAATATTTGCACAAAAGTGCAATTATTTCAAAAAGTGCAATAGTGAAGGTTACCAAAGGTTACCAAAAATAGCTGTTCCTAGCGAAACAGCCGTGAGAATGCATATTTGCAGAATGACTGCTGCAGAAATGCAAAAAAATGTGGAGAAAAGCTTAAGAAGTAGAAGAAAGAAGAAGAAATTGAAACAGTAGAAATAGTTGAAACAGTTGAACAGTGAAACGTAGCAAACTGCAGATATTAGCTGAAGCTGAAATTAGTACATAACCAGAAATATTTGAAGAAGTGAAACTTAACATAAAGAGCCAAATAAGCATATTTGCAGAATGATTGAAGGAGAAATATAAGAAACTTGAGAACAAAGAGTAAGAAATTGGAAAAAAGCATAAGAAAGCTAGTCATACATTGTAGAAATCCTTTGCCAAGTAGTGAAACTTTGCAAAAGTGTTACAGTATTCAGCTGAAGAAGCAGAAGTTTGTGTGCAACATGAATTATTTGAAAAAGTCAAAAAGTGAAACAGAGCGTAAGAAACATCACAATTAGCACACGAGGAAATTAGTGCAAACCCAGAAATAGTTGAAACAATTGAACAGTGAAACATCAAAAGCTTAAATTAGCGGAAGCAGAAAAACCAGAAATATTTGAAGGAGTAAAACAGAGGAAAACCAAAAGCAAAAAGGGACAGAAAAGCAGAAAAGTTTGATATATGAATTGATAAAATTGATCAAAGTTTGCAGAAGACCTTAGCCGACAGTAAAACCAGTAGAACCAAAGGAATATACAGAAAAGTAGACAAGGAAAATGCATAGAAACATAGAAATAGTTGAAACAATTGAATAGTGAATATACTATATTAATAATGTAATAGTCAATTAATAGTTAATATACTGTATAAATTATATAATATATAAATAATAGCAGGATTCAGCAAAAGAAGCAGGAGTTTGAGTACAACCTGAATTATTTGAAAAAGTAAAAAAGTGAAACAGAGTTTAAGAAAGAGCATAATTGAAACAACAGGAAATTAGTGCAATCCCAGAAATAGTTGAAACAATTGAATAGTGAAACAGAAAAGTAGACAAGCAGAATGCATAGACACAGTTAAAAACAGAGCACAAGAAGAAAATACATTGAAAGAATAGGAGAAAGTGTGACAAGGTTGTACTCCAGAGGAGTTTAACAGAAAACAGTAAAACCAGTAGCAAGATAGTAATAAATCCATAAGTAGACACGTGTGGCTACATTTTAATGCATAAATATTTCTCTACAGTGAAATATGTATGAACAGCATAATTTTGTTTATAAAAGAGCAGAAAAAGTTCAAAACGGCAGTTACTAGAGTGTACACTCAGTAACTGAAATCAGTTACAGAGTTCCACCATAGGAAATAATGGGGCAAAAAATTTGCACAAAAGGGCAATTATTTCAAAAAGTGCAATAGTGAAGTTTACCAAAAGTCATAGCACCATTCTCCTGAAGGAGCTGAACGTTTTGATATATAAATTAGTACAATTAGTGAAAGATAGTGAGAGTAGTTAAACCAGGAAAAACGTACGGAAGCCAGAATAATAATAATAATATAAGAAAACAGAATCACTATAAGTGAGAATGCATTGAATGCATTCTCACTGATAATAATAACTAGAAAAATAGCTGTCCTAGCGAAACAGCCGTGAGAATGCATATTTGCAGAATGACTGCTGCAGAAATGCAAAAAAATGTGGAGAAAGCTTAAGAAGTAGAAGAAAGCAGAAGAAATTGAAACAGTTGAAACAGTTGAAACAGTTGAACAGTGAAACGTAGCAAACTGCAGATATTAGCTGAAGCTGAAATTAGTACACAACCAGAAATATTGAAGAAGTGAAACTTAACATAAAGAGCCAATAAGCATATTGCAGAATGATTGAATGAGAATATAAGAAACTTGAGAACAAAGAGTAAGAAATTGGAAAAAAGCATAAGAAAGCTAGACATACATTGTAGAAATCCTTTGCCAGTAGTGAAACTTAGCAAAAGTGTTACAGAATTCAGCTGAAGAAGCAGAAGTTTGTGTGCAACATGAATTATTTGAAAAAGTCAAAAAGTGAAACAGAGTGTAAGAAAGAGCACAATTAGCACACGAGGAAATTAGTGCAAACCCAGAATAGTTGAAACAATTGAACAGTGAAACATCAAAAGCTTAAATTATCGGAAGCAGAAAAACCAGAATATTTGAAGGAGTAAAACAGAGGAAACCAAAAGCAAAAGGGACAGAAAAGCAGAGAAGTTTGATATATGAATTGATAAAATTTATCAAAGTTTGCAGAAGACCTTATCCGACAGTAAAACCAGTAGAACCAAAGGAATATCCAAAAAGTAGACAAGGAAATGCATAGAAACAGAAATAGTTGAAACATAGAATAGTGAATATACTATATTATAATGTACAGTCATTAATAGTTAATTATACTGTATAAATTATATAATATATAATTATAGCAGGATTCAGCAAAAGAAGCAGGAGTTTGAGTGCAACCTGAATTATTTGAAAAGTAAAAAAGTGAAACAGAGTTTAAGAAAGAGCATAATTGAAACAACAGGAAATTAGTGCAATCCCAGAAATAGTTGAACAATTGAATAGTGAAACAGAAAAGTAGACAAGCAGAATGCATAGACACAGATAAAAACAGAGCAAAGAAAAATACATTGAAAGATAGGAGAATGTGTGACAAGGTTGTACTCCAGAGGAGTTTAACAGAAACAGTAAACCTGTAGCAAAGATAGTAATAAATCCATAAAGTAGACACGTGTGGCTACATTTTAATGCATAAATATTTCTCTAAAGTGAAATATGTATGAACAGCATAATTTTGTTTATAAAAGAGCAGAAAAAGTTCAAAATAGCAGTTACTAGAGTGTACACTCTAGTAACTGAAATCAGTTAGAGAGTTCCACCATAGGAAATAATGGGGCAATAAATTGCACAAAGGGCAATTATTTCAAAAGTACAATAGTGAAGTTTACCAAAAGTCATAGCTCCATTCTCCTGAAGAAGCTGAACGTGTTAATATATGAATTAGTACAATTAGTGAAAGATAGTGAAAGTAGTTAAACGACAAAAAACGTACGGAAGACAGAATAATAATATAACTAGAAAATAGCTGTTCCTAGCGAAACAGCCGTGAGAATGCATATTTGCAGAATGACTGCTGCAGAAATGCAAGAAATGTGGAGAAAGCTTAAGAAGTAGAAGAAAGCATGAGAAATTGCAATAGTTGAAACAGTTGAATAGTGAACATAGCAAACTGCAGAAATTAGCTGAAGCTGAAATTAGTACACAAACAGAAATATTTAAGATGTGCAACATAACATAAGTGCCAAATAAGCATATTTGCAGAATAATTGATGGAGAAATATGAGAAACTTGAGAACAAGAGTAAGAAATTGGAAAAAGCATAAGAAAGCTAGTCATACATTGTAGAAATCCTTTGCCAAGTAGTGAACTTAGCAAAAGTATTGCAGAATTCAGCTGAAGAAGCAGAAGTTTGTGTGCACATGAATTATTTGATAAAGTCAAAAGTGAAACAGAGCGTAAGAAAGAGCACAATTAGCACACGAGGAAATTAGTGCAACCCAGAATAGTTGAAACAATTGAACAGTGAACAGCAATAAGCATAAAAAATTAGTGGAAACAGTAAACCAGAAATATTTGAAGGAGTAAACAGCAAAACCAAAAGCAAAAGGGTAAGAAGAAGCAGAAATGTTTGATATATGAATTTATAAAATTGATTAAAGATTGTAGAAGATCTTAAAAGATAGTAAACCAGTAGAACCAGAAGGCAAACAGAAAAGTAGACAAGCAAATGCATAGAAACATGGAATAGTTGAAACAATTGAATAGTGAATATACTATATTAATAGTATAATAGTGAATTAATAGTGATTATATTGTATAAATTATATAATATATAAATTATAGCAGAATTCAGCAGAAGAAGCAGAAGTTTGTGGGAAACCTGAATTATTTGAAAAAGTCAAAAAGTGAAACAGAGTTAAGAAAGAGCATAATTGAAACAAAAGGAAATTAGTGCAAATCCAGAAATAGTTGAAACAATTGAATAGTGAAACAGCAATAAGCATAGAAAATTAGTGGAAACAGTAAACCAGAAATATTTGAAGGGGTAAGAAGTAGAAGAAAGCAGAAGAAAGCGGAAGAAATAGAAATAGTTGAAACAATTGAATAGTGAAACAGCAATAAGCATAGAAAATTAGTGGAAACAGTAAACCAGAAATATTTGAAGGGGTAAGAAGTAGAAGAAAGCAGAAGAAAAGCGGAAGAAATAGAAATAGTTGAAACTATTGAATAGTGAATATACTATATTAATTTATTTAATAGTGAATTAATAGTGAATTATACTGTTAAATTATATAAATTATATAATATATTAATTATAGCAGAATTCAGCAGTAGCAGGAGGTTGTGTGCAACCTGAATTATTTGAAAAGTCAAAAGTGAAACAGAGTTTAAGAAAGAGCATAATTGAAACAACAGGAAATTAGTGCAATCCAGGAATAGTTGAAACAATTAAATAGTGAAACCGTAATAAGTATAAAAATTAGTGAAACAGTAAACCAGAATATTTGAAGGAGTAAACAGAGGAAAACCAAAAGCAAAAAGGTCAGAAGAAGAAGAATGTTTGATATATGAATTTATAAATTGATTAAAGATAGTAGAAGATCTTAAAGATAGTAAAACCAGTAGAACCAGAAGGCAACAGAAAGTAGACAAGCAGAATGCATAGACACAGATAAACAGAGCACAGAAAAAATACATTGAAAGAATAGAGAAAGTGTGACAAGGTTGTACTCCAGAGGAGTTTAACAGAAACAGTAAACCTGTAGCAATGCAGTATACTTCCATAAAGTAGACACTAGTGGCTACATTTTAAGCATAAATATTTCTCTACAGTGAATATGTATGAACAGATAATTTGTTTCTAAAGAGCTGAAAAAGTACAAACGGCAGTTATAGGTGGCCACTCTAGTAACTGAAATCAGTTACAGAGTTCCACCATAGGAAATAATGGGGCAAAATTTGCACAAAAGGGCAATTATTTCAAAAAGTATAATAGTGAAGTTTACCAAAAGATATAGCTCCATTCTCCTGAGAAGTGAACGTTTGATATATAATTAGTACAATTAGTGAAGATAGTGAAGTAGTTGAACGACAAAACGTACGGAAGACAGAATAATAATAAAGAGAAACAGAACACTATAAGTGAGAATGCATTGAATGCATTCTCACTGATAACTAGAAAATAGCTGTTCCTAGCGAAACAGCCGTGAGAATGCATATTTGCAGAATGACTGCTGCAGAAATGCCAGAAAAAGTAGAGAAAAGTTTAAGGAGTAGAAGAAAGCAGAAAGTAGAAGAAAGCAGAAGAAAGCGGAAGAAAGCAGAAGAAATAGAAATAGTTGAATCAGTTGAATAGTGAATATACTATATTAATATATTTAATAGTGAATTAATAGTGAATTATACTGCATAAATTATAAATTATATAATATAAATTATGCAGAATTCAGCAGAAGCAGGAGTTTGTGTGCAACCTGAATTATTTGAAAAAGTCAAAAGTGAAACAGAGTTTAAGAAAGAGCATAATTGAACAACAGGAAATTAGTGCAATCCCAGGAATAGTTGAAACAATTCATAGTGAAAGTAATAAGTATAAAAAATTAGTGGAAACAGTGATCCAGAAATATTTGAAGGAGTAAAACAGAGGAAAACCAAAAGCAAAAAGGTTAGAAGAAGTAGAAATGTTTGATATATGAATTTATAAAATTGATTAAGATAGTAGAAGATCTTAAAAGATAGTAAAACCGTAGAACCAGAAGCAAAGGAAAAGTAGACAAGCAGATGCATAGACACAGATAAAACAGAGCACAAGAAGAAACATTGAAGAATAGGAGAAAGTGTGACAAGGTTGTACTCAGAGGAGTTTAACAGAAAACAGTAAATACTGTATATTAGTATAATTCCATAAAGTAGACACTAGTGGCTATATTTTAATGCATAATATTTCTCTACAGTGAATATGTATGAACAGCATAATTTTGTTTGTCAAACAGCAGAAAAGTTCAAAACGGCAGTTCGCCGAATTCCACCATTCATTTCAATGGGCAAAATATTTGCACAAAAGTGCAATTATTTCAAAAAGTGCAATAGTGAAGGTTACCAAAAGTCATAGCATCATTCTCCTGAAGGGCTGAACGTTTGATATATAATTTAGTACAATTAGTGAAGATAGTGAAAGTAGTTAAGCGACAAAAAACGTACGGAAGACAGAATAATAATAATAATATAATAAAGATAAAGAAAAACGAAACTATAAGTGAGAATGCAGAATGCATTCTCACTGATAATAATAAAGGGAAACAGAAACACTATAAGTGAGAATGCATTGAATGCATTCTCACTGATAAAAGAGAAACAGAAACACTATAAGTGAGAATGCATTGAATGCATTCTCACTTATTACTAGAAAAATAGCTGTTCCTAGCGAAACAGCCGTGAGAATGCATATTTGCAGACTGAACTTGCAGAAATGCATGAAAGAGTAGAGAAAGTTAGAAGTAGAAAAAGCAGAAGAAATTGAAATAGTTGAAACAGTTGAACAGTGAAACGTAGCAAAGCTGAAATAGCTGAGATGAAATTAGTACAAAAACAGTAATATTTGAAGAAGTGAAACTTACATAAATGGCCAAATAGCATATTTGCAGAATGATTGATGGAGAAATATAAGAAACTTGAGAACAAAGAGTAAGAATTTGAAAAAAGCATAAGAAAGCTAGTCATACATTGTAGAAATACTGTGCCAAGTTGTGAAACTTATCAAAAGTGTTGCAGAATTCAGCTGACGATGCAGAAGTTTGTGTGCAACTTGAATTATTTGAAAAAGACAAAAAGTGAAACAGAGTGTAAGAAAGAGCAAATTAGCACACGAGGAAATTAGAGCAACCCAGAAATGTTGAAACAGTTGAACAGTGAAACAGCAAAAGCTTAATTAGTGGAAGCAGAAAAGTAGAAATATTTGAAGGAGTAAAACAGAGGAAAACCAAAGCAAAATGGGTCAGAAGTAGCAGAAATGTTTGATATATGAATTGATAAATTGATAAAAGTTTGAGAAGACTTTGCCGACAGTAAACCAGTTGAATCAAAGGAATATACAGAAAAGTAGACAAGCAAAATGCATAGAAACATAGAATAGTTGAAAAATTGAATAGTGAATATACTATATTAATAGTATAATAGTGAATTAATAGTGAATTATACTGTATAAATTATATAAATTATATAATATATAAATTATAGCAGAATTCAGCAGAAGAAGCAGGAGTTTGTGTGCAACCTGAATTATTTGAAAAAGTCAAAAAGTGAAACAGAGTTTAAGAAAGAGCATAATTGAAACAACAGGAAATTAGTGCAATCCCAGGAATAGTTGAAACAATTGAATAGTGAAACAGTAATAAGTATAAATTAGTGGAAACAGTAAACCAGAAATATTTGAAGAGTAAAACAGAGAAAACCTAAAGCAAAAAGGGTCAGAAGAAGCAGAAATGTTTGATATATGAATTTATAAAATTGATTAAAGATTGTAGATCTTCAAATATAGTAAAACCAGTAGAACCAAGGCAAACAGAAAAGTAGACAAGCAGAATGCATAGAAACAGATAAAAACAGAGCACAAGAAGAAAATACATTGAAAGAATAGGAGAAAGTGTGACAGAGCTGTACACCAGAGGAGTTTGACAGAAAACAGTAAATCCTGTAACAATAGCGAAACAGCCGTGAGGATGCATATTTGCAGAATGACTGCTGCAGAAATGCCAGAAAAAGTAGAAAAGCTTCAGAAGTAGAAGAAAGCGGAAGAAAATAGAAATAGTTGAAACTATTGAATAGTGAATATACAATATTAATTATTTAATAGTGAATTAATAGTGAATTATACTGTATAAATTATATAATATATATATATAATATATAAATTATAGCAGAATTCAGAAGAAGCAGGAGTTTGTGTGCAATTGAATTATTTGAAAAGTCAAAAGTGA